>NC_133688.1:21732030-21907030 GCF_048934315.1 Petromyzon marinus | reverse complement strand
ATAATCGTAAAATTTCTTACTTTTAATGTGATATATAGCATACTAAGGCTAAACCCATCCAAGGAAAGGACTTTTTGCAGAAAAATATATTCATGAAAAGTGGGCCAAGTTTTTGGCAAAATGTCACGTAGGTTAGTATGCCGATTTGCTCTTTTTTTCCATAAATTGTCATGGTGAAATTTCCCACTTTTAATGTAAAATATAGGATACTCAGGCTAAACACTACCGAGGAATGCACTGTTTGTTAAAAATACAGCTGTAAAAATGCGTCCAATTTTTGCAACAAACGGCATAGGTTAGTGTGCCGATTTTCTGTTTGGGACGTGAACATTTAATCGTGAAATTTTCCACTTTTATTCTAACACATTGCATACTAAGGCTATATACAATCGAGGAATTAACTTTCGTCGAAAAATAAAACTGTAAAAATTTGACCAATTTTGGGGAAAAACGGCATAGGTTAGTATGCTGATTATCTTTTTTTTCCACTTTAAAATTTAAAGGTGAAATTACCCACTTTTTTACATAATATATAGGATAAATTTTGATTTAAAGCTTTCGTGACTGCAGTAATTCATATTCTTAGTTCTTTCGGTAAAGTCACGTTGAAGGGAAACAATAAAATAATGAAATATATATAAAACAATAAAATTCTCAAGACTTTATATATTTTATTATTTTATTGTTTCCCTTCAACGTGACTTTACCGAAAGAACTAAGATTATAATATATAGGATACTAAGGTTAAACACACCCGAGAATTGCACTTATGTTGATAATAAAACTGTTAAAATTTGGCCAATATTGGCCAAAAACGGCATAGGTTAGTATGTCGATTATATTTTTTGGGACGTGAACATTTCATCATAAGATTTTCCACTTTTAATCTAATACATAGCATACTAAGGGCAAATACAATGGAGGAATGAACTTTTTCTTTGAAAATGTAGCTATGAAAATTTGGCTCATTTTGGGAAAACAAAATGCATAAGTGGCCTAACCCTAACCCTTACCCCTAACGCTGACCCCCTAAACCTAAATCCAAACCCTCATACGTGACCCTTACCCCTAACCCAAACCATAACCCCTAATCCTAACCCCTAATCCTAACCCCTTAACATAACCCCTAATGCTAGCCCCTAACCCTGATCCATATGCCTTTAAACGCATCTGAGCGAGATGAGTTGAATCGTATTTGGCGTGACTCTGTCGAGTAGAGTCGAAGGGCAAACACCACTTGCTTGTGTGACTTGTGGAACCGGGGTGGCATTTGCATTGAAGTCGATGCTGGGTGTGATTGTTGCCGATTTGTAGCGCACTGTTTGGGAATGCAGTGCGATTCACTACTTCAGCACCGATGTTCACCAAATATTCAGTTTGTTACTTGAAAATCCGTGAAGAAATAAAGAATTGCAGTGCAAATCGGCCAGTTTCGTTTCTATTCCCGCGATTGACGTGTTACTTGTGCCCTCTGGTGAACACGTGCTTTACCACAACCATTCATTTCGTGGTTACGTCTGCTATGTGGTGGACATGTGCAGTACAGGCCAACACAGTAGGCTAGCAGTTGCCGCTGTCAGACGTCACTCGCGCATTCCCCGCAGTTGTGAGTCGCTGGTGCTGCGGTGTCCTGGCGTTAGTGCCAAGCGCGGTTGGCTGCAATGAAGCCGTGAAGACACCGCACAGTGCCACAGCTGCTGTTACCGCGCCAGGCACTGCAGTTGTACCATGTGACCACACGGTGGCGATACTGCACCATGTTGGTTAAGTTGTTTTGCGAGTGTCCATGATGGTTAGGTTATTTAGCGCGTGTCCATGATGGTGAGGTAATTTAGTGAGTGTCCATGATGGCTAGGTTATTTAGCGAGTGTCCATGATGGTTAGGTTATTCAGCGAGTGTCCATGATGGTGAGGTAATTTAGTGAGTGTCCATGATGGCTAGGTTATTTAGCGAGTGTCCATGATGGTTAGGTTATTTGGCGAGTGTCCTTGTTGGTTAGGTTATTTAGGGAGTGTCCATGTTGGTTAGGTTATTTAGCGAGTGTCCATGTTGGTTAGGTTATTTAGCGAGTGTCCATGATGGTTAGGTTATTTAGCGAGTGTCCATGATGGTTAGGTTATATATTGAGTGTCCATGATGGTTAGGTTATTTATTGAGTGTCCATGATGGTTAGGTTATTTAGCGAGTATCCATGATGGTGAGGTTATTTAGCGAGTGTCCATGTTGGTTAGGTAATTTATCGAGTGTCAATGATGGTTAGGTTAGTTAGTGAGTGTCCATGATAGTTAGGTTATTTTGCGCGTGTCCTTGATGGTGAGGTTATTTTGCGAGTGTCCATGTTGGTTCGGTTATCTAGCGAGTGTCCATGTTGTTTAGGTTATTTAGTGAGTGTCCATGATGGTTATTTATTTAGCGAGTGTCCATGATCGTTAGGTTATTTAGCGAGTGTCCATGATGGTTAGGTTATTTAGGTAGTGTCCATGATGGTGAGGTTATTTTGCGAGTGTCTATGTTGGTTAGGTTATTTAGCGAGTGTCCATGATGGTTAGGTTATTTAGCGAGTGTCCATGATGGTGAGGTTATTTAGCGAGTGTCCATGTTGGTTAGGTTATTTAGTGAGTGTCCATGATAGTTAGGTTATTTATTGAGTGTTCATGATGGTTAGGTTATTTAGCGAGTGTCCATGATGGTGAGGTTATTTTGCGAGTGTCAATGTTGGTTCGGTTATCTAGCGAGTGTCCATGTTGTTTAGGTTATTTAGCGAGTGTCCATGATGGTTAGGTTATTTAGCGAGTGTCCATGTTGGTTAGGTTATTTAGAGAGTGTACATGATGGTTAGGTTATTTTGCAAGTGTCCATGATGGTTAGGTTATTTAGCGAGTGTCCATGATGGTTAGGTTATTTAGCGAGTGTCCATGATGGTTAGGTTATTTAGGGAGTGTCCATGATGGTGAAGTTATTTTGCGAGTGTCCATGTTGGTTAGGTTATTTAGCGAGTGTCCATGATGGTTTGGTTATTTAGCGAGTGTCTATGATGGTTAGGTTATTTAGCGAGTGTCCATATTGGTTAGGTTATTTAGCGAGTATCCATGTTGGTTAGGTTATTTAGCGAGTGTCCATGTTGGTTATTTTATTTAGTGAGTGTCCATGTTGATTAGGTTATTTATCGAATGTCCATGATGGTGAGGTTATTCAGTGAGTGTCCATGATGGCTAGGTTATTTAGCGAGTGTCCATGATGGTTAGGTTATTTAGCGAGTGTCCATGTTGGTTATGTTATTTAGCGAGTGTTCATGTTGGTTAGGTTATTTTGCAAGTGTCCATGTTGGTTAAATTATTTAGTGAGTGTCCATGTTGGTTAGGTTATTTAGCGAATGTCCATGATGGTTAGGTAATTTAGCCAGTGTCCATGGTGGTTAGGTTATATATTGAGTATCCATGATGGTTAGGTTATTTAGCGAGTGTCCATGATGGTGAGGTTCTTTAGCGAGTGTCCATGTTAGGTTATTTAGTGAGTGTCAATGATGGTTAGGTTATTTAGCGAGTGTCCATGATGGTTAGGTTATATATTGAGCGTCCATGATGGTTAGGTTATCATTGAGTGTCCATGATGGTTGGGTTATTTAGCGAGTGTCCATGATGGTGAGGTTATTTAGCGAGTGTCCATGTTAGGTTATTTAGCGAGTGTCCATGATAGTTAGAGTATTTAGGTAGTCTCCATGATGGTGAGGTTATTTTGCGAGTGTCTATGTTGGTTAGGTTATTTAGCGAGTGTCCATGATGGTTAGTTATTTAGCGAGTGTTCATGTTGGTTAGGTTATTTTGCAAGTGTCCATGTTGGTTAGGTTATTTAGCGAATGTCCATGATGGTTAGGTTATTTAGCAAGTGTCCATGGTGGTTAGGTTATATATTGAGTGGCCATGATGGTTAGGTTATTATTGAGTGTCCATGATGGTTAGGTTATTTAGCGAGTGTCCATGATGGTGAGGTTATTTAGCGAGTGTCCATGTTAGGTTATTTAGTGAGTGTCCATGATGGTTAGGTTATTTAGCGAGTGTCCATGATGGTTAGGTTATATATTGAGTGTCCATGATGGTTAGGTTATCATTGAGTGTCCATGTTGTTTAGGTTATTTAGCGAGTGTCCATGATGGTTAGGTTATTTAGCGAGTGTCCATGTTGGTATATATGTTGAACTTCTTTCACACCGTACAGAGCCAACTATGCTCATCGAAGGACAACTTACTAAGCTCAAAAAGCAGTTCTAAAGAAAATTTCTTTTCAATATAGATTTTAAAAATACTTAGCTCCAGTGGCTTCCTAATATCGGAAGGAAAAACATTCCAGATGGATGCAAAAGCGCATCTGAAAGCATGCAATGCAGAGACCGTCTTTATTCGATGACTAGCCAAAAGGTGCTGCGAGGATGACCAGAGTTTGCGTGATGATGTCAGCAAGGTATTGTGGTTCATTTGCGGCAAGCGCTTTGTATGTACTGAGTGCAACCTTATAATGTATGAGTTCAGCAACAGGAAGCCAATGCAGTTCGGTGAGCACTGGACAGACATGGTCGGATCTTGCAGTGCCCGTCATGTCGTGGAAGTCGTTTATTACATTAAGGCGAAATACAATGGAGGAATTAATTTTTTGTCGAAAACTAAAGCTGTGAAAGTTTGGCCAGTTTCAGCCAAAAACGGCATAGGTTTGTATGCCGATTTTCTTATTTTTACTTTAAAATTTTACGGTGAAATTTCCCACTTTTTTACGTAATATATAGCATACTAATACTAACAACATGAGGGAATTCACTTTTTCTTGGAAAATCTAGCTATGAAAATTTTGCTAATTTTGGCCAAAAACGGCATAGGTTAGTATGCTGATTTTCTTTTTGAGACGTGAAAATATAATCGTAAAATTTCTTACTTTTAATGTGATATATAGCATACTAAGGCTAAACCCATCCAAGGAAAGGACTTTTTGCAGAAAAATATATTCATGAAAAGTGGGCCAAGTTTTTGGCAAAATGTCACGTAGGTTAGTATGCCGATTTGCTCTTTTTTTCCATAAATTGTCATGGTGAAATTTCCCACTTTTAATGTAAAATATAGGATACTCAGGCTAAACACTACCGAGGAATGCACTGTTTGTTAAAAATACAGCTGTAAAAATGCGTCCAATTTTTGCAACAAACGGCATAGGTTAGTGTGCCGATTTTCTGTTTGGGACGTGAACATTTAATCGTGAAATTTTCCACTTTTATTCTAACACATTGCATACTAAGGCTATATACAATCGAGGAATTAACTTTCGTCGAAAAATAAAACTGTAAAAATTTGACCAATTTTGGGGAAAAACGGCATAGGTTAGTATGCTGATTATCTTTTTTTTCCACTTTAAAATTTAAAGGTGAAATTACCCACTTTTTTACATAATATATAGGATAAATTTTGATTTAAAGCTTTCGTGACTGCAGTAATTCATATTCTTAGTTCTTTCGGTAAAGTCACGTTGAAGGGAAACAATAAAATAATGAAATATATATATATAACAATAAAATTCTCAAGACTTTATATATTTTATTATTTTATTGTTTCCCTTCAACGTGACTTTACCGAAAGAACTAAGATTATAATATATAGGATACTAAGGTTAAACACACCCGAGAATTGCACTTATGTTGATAATAAAACTGTTAAAATTTGGCCAATATTGGCCAAAAACGGCATAGGTTAGTATGTCGATTATATTTTTTGGGACGTGAACATTTCATCATAAGATTTTCCACTTTTAATCTAATACATAGCATACTAAGGGCAAATACAATGGAGGAATGAACTTTTTCTTCGAAAATGTAGCTATGAAAATTTGGCTCATTTTGGGAAAACAAAATGCATAAGTGGCCTAACCCTAACCCTTACCCCTAACGCTGACCCCCTAAACCTAAATCCAAACCCTCATACGTGACCCTTACCCCTAACCCAAACCATAACCCCTAATCCTAACCCCTAATCCTAACCCCTTAACATAACCCCTAATGCTAGCCCCTAACCCTGATCCATATGCCTTTAAACGCATCTCAGCGAGATGAGTTGAATCGTATTTGGCGTGACTCTGTCGAGTAGAGTCGAAGGGCAAACACCACTTGCTTGTGTGACTTGTGGAACCGGGGCAGCATTTGCATTGAAGTCGATGCTGGGTGTGAATGTTGCCGATTTGTAGCGCACTGTTTGGGAATGCAGTGCGTTTCACTACTTCAGCACCGATGTTCACCAAATATTCAGTTTGTTACTTGAAAATCCGTGAAGAAATAAAGAATTGCAGTGCAAATCGGCCAGTTTCGTTTCTATTCCCGCGCTTGACGTGTTACTTTTGCCCTCTGGTGAACACGTGCAGTACCACAACCATTCAATTCGTGGTTACGTCTGCTATGTGGTGGACATGTGCAGTACAGGCCAACACAGTAGGCCAGCAGTTGCCGCTGTCAGACGTCACCCGTGCATTCCCCGCAGTTGTGAGTCGCTGGTGCTGCGGTGTCCTGGCGTTAGTGCCAAGCGCGGTTGGCTGCAATGAAGCCGTGAAGATACCGCACAGTGCCACAGCTGCTGTTACCGCGCCAGGCACTACAGTTGTACCATGTGACCACACGGTGGCGATACTGCACCATGTTGGTTAAGTTGTTTAGCGAGTGTCCATGATGGTTAGGTTATTTAGCGCGTGTCCATGATGGTTAGGTTATTTAGCGAGTGGTCCATGATGGTTAGGTTATTCAGCGAGTGTCCATGATGGTGAGGTAATTTAGTGAGTGTCCATGATGGCTAGGTTATTTAGCGAGTGTCCATGATGGTTAGGTTATTTGGCGAGTGTCCTTGTTGGTTAGGTTATTTAGGGAGTGTCCATGTTGGTTAGGTTATTTAGCGAGTGTCCATGTTGGTTAGGTTATTTAGCGAGTGTCCATGATGGTTAGGTTATTTAGCGAGTGTCCATGATGGTTAGGTTATATATTGAGTGTCCATGATGGTTAGGTTATTTATTGAGTGTCCATGATGGTTAGGTTTTTTAGCGAGTATCCATGATGGTGAGGATATTTAGCGAGTGTCCATGATGGTTAGGTTAGTTAGTGAATGTCCATGATAGTTAGGTTATTTATTGAGTGTCCATGATGGTTAGATTATTTAGCGAGTGTCCCTGATTTTGAGGTTATTTTGCGAGTGTCCATGTTGGTTCGGTTATCTAGCGAGTGTCCATGTTGTTTAGGTTATTTAGCGAGTGTCCATGATGGTTATGTTTTTTAGCGAGTGTCCATGTTGGTTAGGTTATTTAGCGAGTGTACATGATGGTTAGGTTATTTTGCAAGTGTCCATGATGGTTAGGTTATTTAGCGAGTGTCCATGATGGTTAGATTATTTAGCGAGTGTCCATGATGGTTAGGTTATTTAGGTAGTGTCCATGATGGTGAGGTTATTTTGCGAGTGTCTATGTTGTTTAGGTTATTTAGCGAGTGTCCATGATGGTGAGGTTATTTAGCGAGTGTCCATGTTGGTTAGGTTATTTAGTGAGTGTCCATGATAGTTAGGTTATTTATTGAGTGTCCATGATGGTTAGGTTATTTAGCGAGTGTCCATGATGGTTAGGTTATTTTGCGAGTGTCCATGTTGGTTCGGTTATCTAGCGAGTGTCCATGTTGTTTAGGTTATTTAGCGAGTGTCCATGATGGTTATGTTATTTAGCGAGTGTCCATGTTGGTTAGGTTATTTAGCGAGTGTACATGATGGTTAGGTTATTTTGCAAGTGTCCATGATGGTTAGGTTATTTAGCGAGTGTCCATGATGGTTAGATTATTTAGCGAGTGTCCATGATGGTTAGGTTATTTAGGTAGTGTCCATGATGGTGAGGTTATTTTGCGAGTGTCTATGTTGTTTAGGTTATTTAGCGAGTGTCCATGATGGTGAGGTTATTTAGCGAGTGTCCATGTTGGTTAGGTTATTTAGTGAGTGTCCATGATAGTTAGGTTATTTATTGAGTGTCCATGATGGTTAGGTTATTTAGCGAGTGTCTATGATGGTGAGGTTATTTTGCGAGTGTCAATGTTGGTTCGGTTATCTAGCGAGTGTCCATATTGTTTAGGTTATTTAGCGAGTGTTCATGATGGTTAGGTTATTTAGCGAGTGTCCATGTTGGTTAGGTTATTTAGCGAGTGTACATGATGGTTAGGTTATTTTGCAAGTGTCCATGATGGTTAGGTTATTTAGCGAGTGTCCATGATGGTTAGGTTATTTAGCGAGTATATATGATGGTTAGGTTATTTAGCGAGTGTCCATGATGGCTAGGTTATTTTGCGAGTGTCCATGATGGTTAGGTTATTTAGCGAGTGTCCATGTTGGTTAGGTTATTTAGCGAGTGTCCATGTTGGTTAGGTTATTTTGCAAGTGTCCATGTTGGTTAAGTTATTTAGTGAGTGTCCATGTTGGTTAGGTTATTTAGCGAGTGTCCATGATGGTTAAGTTATTTAGCGAGTGTCCATGGTGGTTAGGTTATATATTGAGTGTCCATAATGGTTAGGTTATTATTGAGTGTCCATGATGGTTAGGTTATTTAGCGAGTGTCCATGATGGTGAGGTTATTTAGCGAGTGTCCATGTTAGGTTATTTATTGAGTGTTCATGATGGTTAGGTTATTTAGCGAGTGTCAATGATGGTGAGGTTATTTTGCGAGTGTCAATGTTGGTTCGGTTATTTAGCGAGTGTCCATGATGGTTAGGTTATATATTGAGTGTCCATGATGGTTAGGTTCTTAATGAGTGTCCATGATGGTTAGGTTATTTAGCGAGTGTCCATGATGGTGAGGTTATTTAGCGAGTGTCCATGTTAGGTTATTTAGCGAGTATCCATGATGGTGATGTTATTTTGCGAGTGTCCATGTTGGTTCGGATATCTAGCGAGTGTCCATGTTGTTTAGGTTATTTAGCGTTTGTCCATGATGGTTAGGTTATTTAGCGAGTGTCCATGTTGGTATATATGTTGAACTTCTTTCACACCGTACAGAGCCAACTATGCTCATCGAAGGACAACTAACTAAGCTCAAAAAGCAGTTCTAAAGAAAATTTCTTTTCAATATAGATTTTAAAAAACAATACTTAGCTCCAGTGGCTTCCTAATATCGGAAGGAAAAACATTCCAGATGGATGCAAAAGCGCATCTGAAAGCATGCAATGCAGAGACCGTCTTTATTCGATGACTAGCCAAAAGGTGCTGCGAGGATGACCAGAGTTTGCGTGATGATGTCAGCAAGGTATTGTGGTTCATTTGCGGCAAGCGCTTTGTATGTAATGAGTGCAACCTTATAATGTATGAGTTCAGCAAGGAAGCCAATGCAGTTCGGTGAGCACTGGACAGACATGGTAGGATCTTGCAGTACCCGTCATGTCGTGGAAGTCGTTTATTACATTAAGGCGAAATACAATGGAGGAATTAATTTTTTGTCGAAAACTAAAGCTGTGAAAGTTTGGCCAGTTTCAGCCAAAAACGGCATAGGTTAGTATGCCGATTTTCTTATTTTTACTTTAAAATTTTACGGTGAAATTTCCCACTTTTTTACGTAATATATAGCATACTAATGCTAAACAAAATGAGGGAATTCACTTTTTCTTGGAAAATCTAGCTATGAAAATTTTTGCTAATTTTGGCCAAAAACGGTATAGGTTAGTATGCTGATTTTCTTTTTGAGACGTGAAAATATAATCGTATTTTTTTTTACTTTTAATGTGATATATAGCATACTAAGGCTAAACCCATCCAAGGAAAGGACTTTTTGCAGAAAAATATATTCATGAAAAGTGGGCCAAGTTTTTGGCAAAATGTCGCGTAGGTTAGTATGCCGATTTGCTCTTTTTTTCCATAAATTGTCATGGTGAAATTTCCCACTTTTAATGTAAAATATAGGATACTCAGGCTAAACACTACCGAGGAATGCACTGTTTGTTAAAAATACAGCTGTAAAAATGCGTCCAATTTTTGCAACTAACGGCATAGGTTAGTGTGCCGATTTTCTGTTTGGGACGTGAACATTTAATCGTGAAATTTTCCACTTTAATTCTAACACATTGCATACTAAGGCTATATACAATCGAGGAATTAACTTTTGTCGAAAAATTAAACTGTAAAAATTTGACCAATTTTGGGCAAAAACGGCATAGGTTAGTATGCTGATTATCTTTTTTTTCCACTTTAAAATTGAATGGTGAAATTACCCACTTTTTTACATAATATATAGGATAAATTTTGCTTTAAAGCTTTCGTGACTGCAGTAATTCATATTCTTAGTTCTTTCGGTAAAGTCACGTTGAAGGGAAACAATAAAATAATAAAATATATATTAAACAATAAAATTCTCAAGACCTTTATATATATTTTATTATTTTATTGTTTCCCTTCAACGTGACTTTACCGAAAGAACTAAGATTATAATATATAGGATACTAAGGCTAAACACACCCGAGAATTGCACTTATGTTGATAACAAAGCTGTTAAAATTTGGCCAATATTGGCCAAAAACGGCATAGGTTAGTATGCCGATTATATTTTTTGGGACGTGAACATTTCATCATAAGATTTTCCACTTTTAATCTAATACATAGCATACTAAGGGCAAATACAATGGAGGAATGAACTTTTTCTTCGAAAATGTAGCAATGAAAATTTGGCTTATTTTGGGAAAACAAAATGCATAAGTGGCCTAACCCTAACCCTTACCCCTAACGCTGACCCCCTAAACCTAAATCCAAACCCTCATGCGTGACCCTGACCCCTAACCCAAACCATAACCCCTAATCCTAACCCCTAATCCTAACCCCTAAACATAACCCCTAATGCTAGCCCCTAACCCTGATCCATTTGCCTTTAAACGCATCTGAGCGAGATGAGTTGAATCGTATTTGGCGTGACTCTGTCGAGTAGAGTCGAAGGGCAAACACCACTTGCTTGTGTGACTTGTGGAACCGGGGTGGCATTTGCATTGAAGTCGATGCTGGGTGTGATTGTTGCCGATTTGTAGCGCACTGTTTGGGAATACAGTGCGTTTCACTACTTCAGCACCGATGTTCACCAAATATTCAGTTTGTTACTTGAAAATCCGTGAAGAAATAAAGAATTGCAGTGCAAATCGGCCAGTTTCGTTTCTATTCACGCGATCGACGTGTTACTTTTGCCCTCTGGTGGACACGTGCAGTACCACAACCATTCAATTCGTGGTTACGTCTGCTATGTGGTGGACATGTGCAGTACAGGCCAACACAGTAGGCCAGCAGTTGCCGCTGTCAGACGTCACCCGCGCATTCCCCGCAGTTGTGAGTTGCTGGTGCTGCGGTGTCCTGGCGTTAGTGCCAAGCGCGGTTGGCTGCAATGAAGCCGTGAAGACACCGCACAGTGCCACAGCTGCTGTTACCGCGCCAGGCACTGCAGTTGTACCATGCGACCACACGGTGGCGATACTGCACCATTTTGGTTAAGTTGTTTTGCGAGTGTCCATGATGGTTAGGTTATTTAGCGCGTGTCCATGATGGTGAGGTAATTTAGTGAGTGTCCATGATGGCTAGGTTATTTAGCGAGTGTCCATGATGGTTAGGTTATTTAGCGAGTGTCCTTATTGGTTAGGTTATTTAGGGAGTGTCCATGTTGGTTAGGTTATTTAGCGAGTGTCCATGTTGGTTAGGTTATTTAGCGAGTGTCGATGATGGTTAGGTTATTTAGCGAGTGTCCAAGATGGTTAGGTTATATATTGAGTGTCCATGATGGTTAGGTTATTTATTGAGTGTCCATGATGGTTAGGTTATTTAGCGAGTATCCATGATGGTGAGGTTATTTAGCGAGTGTCCGTGTTGGTTAGGTTATTTATCGAGTGTCCATGATGGTTAGGTTAGTTAGTGAGTGTCCATGTTGTTTAGGTTATTTAGCGAGTGTCCATGATGGTTATGTTATTTAGCGAGTGTCCATGTTGGTTAGGTTATTTTGCGAGTGTCTATGTTGGTTAGGTTATTTAGCGAGTGTCCGTGATGGTTAGTAATTTAGCGAGTGTCCATGATGGTGAGGTTATTTAGCGAGTGTCCATGTTGGTTAGGTTATTTAGTTAGTGTCCATGATAGTTAGGTTTTTTATTGAGTGTTCATGATGGTTAGGTTATTTAGCGAGTGTACATGATGGTTAGGTTATTTAGCGAGTGTCCATGTTAGGTTATTTAGCGAGTGTCCATGATGGTTAGGTTATTTAGGTAGTGTCCATGATGGTGAGGTTATTTTGCGATTGTCTATGTTGGTTAGGTTATGTAGCGAGTGTCCATGATGGTTAGTTATTTAGCGAGTGTTCATGTTGGTTAGGTTATTTTGCAAGTGTCCATGTTGGTTAAGTTATTTAGTGAGTGTCCCTGTTGGTTAGGTTATTTAGCGAATGTCCATGATGGTTAGGTTATTTAGCGAGTGTCCATGGTGGTTAGGTTATATATTGAGTGTCCATGATGGTTAGGTTATTATTGAGTGTCCATGATGGTTAGGTTATTTAGCGAGTGTCCATGATGGTGAGGTTATTTAGCGAGTGTCCATTTTAGGTTATTTAGTGAGTGTCCATGATGGTTAGGTTATTTAGCGAGTGTCCATGTTGTTTAGGTTATTTAGCGAGTGTCCATGATGGTTATGTTATTTAGCGAGTGTCCATGTTGGTTAGGTTATTTAGCGAGTGTACATGATGGTTAGGTTATTTTGCAAGTGTCCATGATGGTTAGGTTATTTAGCGAGTGTCCATGATGGTTAGATTATTTAGCGAGTGTCCATGATGGTTAGGTTATTTAGGTAGTGTCCATGATGGTGAGGTTATTTTGCGAGTGTCTATGTTGTTTAGGTTATTTAGCGAGTGTCCATGATGGTGAGGTTATTTAGCGAGTGTCCATGTTGGTTAGGTTATTTAGTGAGTGTCCATGATAGTTAGGTTATTTATTGAGTGTCCATGATGGTTAGGTTATTTAGCGAGTGTCTATGATGGTGAGGTTATTTTGCGAGTGTCAATGTTGGTTCGGTTATCTAGCGAGTGTCCATATTGTTTAGGTTATTTAGCGAGTGTTCATGATGGTTAGGTTATTTAGCGAGTGTCCATGTTGGTTAGGTTATTTAGCGAGTGTACATGATGGTTAGGTTATTTTGCAAGTGTCCATGATGGTTAGGTTATTTAGCGAGTGTCCATGATGGTTAGGTTATTTAGCGAGTATATATGATGGTTAGGTTATTTAGCGAGTGTCCATGATGGCTAGGTTATTTTGCGAGTGTCCATGATGGTTAGGTTATTTAGCGAGTGTCCATGTTGGTTAGGTTATTTAGCGAGTGTCCATGTTGGTTAGGTTATTTTGCAAGTGTCCATGTTGGTTAAGTTATTTAGTGAGTGTCCATGTTGGTTAGGTTATTTAGCGAGTGTCCATGATGGTTAAGTTATTTAGCGAGTGTCCATGGTGGTTAGGTTATATATTGAGTGTCCATAATGGTTAGGTTATTATTGAGTGTCCATGATGGTTAGGTTATTTAGCGAGTGTCCATGATGGTGAGGTTATTTAGCGAGTGTCCATGTTAGGTTATTTATTGAGTGTTCATGATGGTTAGGTTATTTAGCGAGTGTCAATGATGGTGAGGTTATTTTGCGAGTGTCAATGTTGGTTCGGTTATTTAGCGAGTGTCCATGATGGTTAGGTTATATATTGAGTGTCCATGATGGTTAGGTTCTTAATGAGTGTCCATGATGGTTAGGTTATTTAGCGAGTGTCCATGATGGTGAGGTTATTTAGCGAGTGTCCATGTTAGGTTATTTAGCGAGTATCCATGATGGTGATGTTATTTTGCGAGTGTCCATGTTGGTTCGGATATCTAGCGAGTGTCCATGTTGTTTAGGTTATTTAGCGTTTGTCCATGATGGTTAGGTTATTTAGCGAGTGTCCATGTTGGTATATATGTTGAACTTCTTTCACACCGTACAGAGCCAACTATGCTCATCGAAGGACAACTAACTAAGCTCAAAAAGCAGTTCTAAAGAAAATTTCTTTTCAATATAGATTTTAAAAAACAATACTTAGCTCCAGTGGCTTCCTAATATCGGAAGGAAAAACATTCCAGATGGATGCAAAAGCGCATCTGAAAGCATGCAATGCAGAGACCGTCTTTATTCGAT
This sequence comes from Petromyzon marinus, assembly GCF_048934315.1. Lineage (NCBI taxonomy): Eukaryota > Metazoa > Chordata > Hyperoartia > Petromyzontiformes > Petromyzontidae > Petromyzon > Petromyzon marinus. The sequence continues at coordinate 21,892,834 of NC_133688.1, read as the reverse complement.
GACTAGCCAAAAGGTGCTGCGAGGATGACCAGAGTTTGCGTGATGATGTCAGCAAGGTATTGTGGTTCATTTGCGGCAAGCGCTTTGTATGTAATGAGTGCAACCTTATAATGTATGAGTTCAGCAAGGAAGCCAATGCAGTTCGGTGAGCACTGGACAGACATGGTAGGATCTTGCAGTACCCGTCATGTCGTGGAAGTCGTTTATTACATTAAGGCGAAATACAATGGAGGAATTAATTTTTTGTCGAAAACTAAAGCTGTGAAAGTTTGGCCAGTTTCAGCCAAAAACGGCATAGGTTAGTATGCCGATTTTCTTATTTTTACTTTAAAATTTTACGGTGAAATTTCCCACTTTTTTACGTAATATATAGCATACTAATGCTAAACAAAATGAGGGAATTCACTTTTTCTTGGAAAATCTAGCTATGAAAATTTTTGCTAATTTTGGCCAAAAACGGTATAGGTTAGTATGCTGATTTTCTTTTTGAGACGTGAAAATATAATCGTATTTTTTTTTACTTTTAATGTGATATATAGCATACTAAGGCTAAACCCATCCAAGGAAAGGACTTTTTGCAGAAAAATATATTCATGAAAAGTGGGCCAAGTTTTTGGCAAAATGTCGCGTAGGTTAGTATGCCGATTTGCTCTTTTTTTCCATAAATTGTCATGGTGAAATTTCCCACTTTTAATGTAAAATATAGGATACTCAGGCTAAACACTACCGAGGAATGCACTGTTTGTTAAAAATACAGCTGTAAAAATGCGTCCAATTTTTGCAACTAACGGCATAGGTTAGTGTGCCGATTTTCTGTTTGGGACGTGAACATTTAATCGTGAAATTTTCCACTTTAATTCTAACACATTGCATACTAAGGCTATATACAATCGAGGAATTAACTTTTGTCGAAAAATTAAACTGTAAAAATTTGACCAATTTTGGGCAAAAACGGCATAGGTTAGTATGCTGATTATCTTTTTTTTCCACTTTAAAATTGAATGGTGAAATTACCCACTTTTTTACATAATATATAGGATAAATTTTGCTTTAAAGCTTTCGTGACTGCAGTAATTCATATTCTTAGTTCTTTCGGTAAAGTCACGTTGAAGGGAAACAATAAAATAATAAAATATATATTAAACAATAAAATTCTCAAGACCTTTATATATATTTTATTATTTTATTGTTTCCCTTCAACGTGACTTTACCGAAAGAACTAAGATTATAATATATAGGATACTAAGGCTAAACACACCCGAGAATTGCACTTATGTTGATAACAAAGCTGTTAAAATTTGGCCAATATTGGCCAAAAACGGCATAGGTTAGTATGCCGATTATATTTTTTGGGACGTGAACATTTCATCATAAGATTTTCCACTTTTAATCTAATACATAGCATACTAAGGGCAAATACAATGGAGGAATGAACTTTTTCTTCGAAAATGTAGCAATGAAAATTTGGCTTATTTTGGGAAAACAAAATGCATAAGTGGCCTAACCCTAACCCTTACCCCTAACGCTGACCCCCTAAACCTAAATCCAAACCCTCATGCGTGACCCTGACCCCTAACCCAAACCATAACCCCTAATCCTAACCCCTAATCCTAACCCCTAAACATAACCCCTAATGCTAGCCCCTAACCCTGATCCATTTGCCTTTAAACGCATCTGAGCGAGATGAGTTGAATCGTATTTGGCGTGACTCTGTCGAGTAGAGTCGAAGGGCAAACACCACTTGCTTGTGTGACTTGTGGAACCGGGGTGGCATTTGCATTGAAGTCGATGCTGGGTGTGATTGTTGCCGATTTGTAGCGCACTGTTTGGGAATACAGTGCGTTTCACTACTTCAGCACCGATGTTCACCAAATATTCAGTTTGTTACTTGAAAATCCGTGAAGAAATAAAGAATTGCAGTGCAAATCGGCCAGTTTCGTTTCTATTCACGCGATCGACGTGTTACTTTTGCCCTCTGGTGGACACGTGCAGTACCACAACCATTCAATTCGTGGTTACGTCTGCTATGTGGTGGACATGTGCAGTACAGGCCAACACAGTAGGCCAGCAGTTGCCGCTGTCAGACGTCACCCGCGCATTCCCCGCAGTTGTGAGTTGCTGGTGCTGCGGTGTCCTGGCGTTAGTGCCAAGCGCGGTTGGCTGCAATGAAGCCGTGAAGACACCGCACAGTGCCACAGCTGCTGTTACCGCGCCAGGCACTGCAGTTGTACCATGCGACCACACGGTGGCGATACTGCACCATTTTGGTTAAGTTGTTTTGCGAGTGTCCATGATGGTTAGGTTATTTAGCGCGTGTCCATGATGGTGAGGTAATTTAGTGAGTGTCCATGATGGCTAGGTTATTTAGCGAGTGTCCATGATGGTTAGGTTATTTAGCGAGTGTCCTTATTGGTTAGGTTATTTAGGGAGTGTCCATGTTGGTTAGGTTATTTAGCGAGTGTCCATGTTGGTTAGGTTATTTAGCGAGTGTCGATGATGGTTAGGTTATTTAGCGAGTGTCCAAGATGGTTAGGTTATATATTGAGTGTCCATGATGGTTAGGTTATTTATTGAGTGTCCATGATGGTTAGGTTATTTAGCGAGTATCCATGATGGTGAGGTTATTTAGCGAGTGTCCGTGTTGGTTAGGTTATTTATCGAGTGTCCATGATGGTTAGGTTAGTTAGTGAGTGTCCATGTTGTTTAGGTTATTTAGCGAGTGTCCATGATGGTTATGTTATTTAGCGAGTGTCCATGTTGGTTAGGTTATTTTGCGAGTGTCTATGTTGGTTAGGTTATTTAGCGAGTGTCCGTGATGGTTAGTAATTTAGCGAGTGTCCATGATGGTGAGGTTATTTAGCGAGTGTCCATGTTGGTTAGGTTATTTAGTTAGTGTCCATGATAGTTAGGTTTTTTATTGAGTGTTCATGATGGTTAGGTTATTTAGCGAGTGTACATGATGGTTAGGTTATTTAGCGAGTGTCCATGTTAGGTTATTTAGCGAGTGTCCATGATGGTTAGGTTATTTAGGTAGTGTCCATGATGGTGAGGTTATTTTGCGATTGTCTATGTTGGTTAGGTTATGTAGCGAGTGTCCATGATGGTTAGTTATTTAGCGAGTGTTCATGTTGGTTAGGTTATTTTGCAAGTGTCCATGTTGGTTAAGTTATTTAGTGAGTGTCCCTGTTGGTTAGGTTATTTAGCGAATGTCCATGATGGTTAGGTTATTTAGCGAGTGTCCATGGTGGTTAGGTTATATATTGAGTGTCCATGATGGTTAGGTTATTATTGAGTGTCCATGATGGTTAGGTTATTTAGCGAGTGTCCATGATGGTGAGGTTATTTAGCGAGTGTCCATTTTAGGTTATTTAGTGAGTGTCCATGATGGTTAGGTTATTTAGCGAGTGTCCATGATGGTTAGGTTATATATTGAGTGTCCATGATGGTTAGGTTATCATTGAGTGTCCATGTTGTTTAGGTTATTTAGCGAGTGTCCATGATGGTTAGGTTATTTAGCGAGTGTCCATGTTGCTATATGTTGAACTTATTTCACACCGTACAGAGCCAACTATGCTCATCGAAGGACAACTTACTAAGCTCAAAAATCAGTTCTAAAGAAACTTTATTTTCAATATAGATTTTAAAAATACTTAGCTCCAGTGGCTTCCTAATATTGGAAGGAAAAACATTCCAGATGGATGCAAAAGCGCATCTGAAAGCATGCAATGCAGAGACCGTCTTTATTCGATGACTAGCCAAAAGGTGCTGCGAGGATGACCAGAGTTTGTGTGATGATGTCAGCAAGGTATTGTGGTTCATTTGCGGCAAGCGCTTTGTATGTAATGAGTGCAACCTTATAATGTATGAGTTCAGCAACAGGAAGCCAATGCAGTTCGGTGAGCACTGGACAGACATGGTCGGACCTTGCAGTGCCCGTCATGTCGTGGAAGTCGTTTATTACATTAAGGCGAAATACAATGGAGGAATTAATTTTTTGTCGAAAACTAAAGCTGTGAAAGTTTGGCCAGTTTCAGCCAAAAACGGCATAGGTTAGTATGCCGATTTTCTTATTTTTACTTTAAAATTTTACGGTGAAATTTCCCACTTTTTTACGTAATATATAGCATACTAATGCTAAACAAAATGAGGGAATTCACTTTTTCTTGGAAAATCTAGCTATGAAAATTTTGCTAATTTTGGCCAAAAACGGTATAGGTTAGTATGCTGATTTTCTTTTTGAGACGTGAAAATATAATCGTAAAATTTCTTACTTTTAATGTGATATATAGCATACTAAGGCTAAACCCATCCAAGGAAAGGACTTTTTGCAGAAAAATATATTCATGAAAAGTGGGCCAAGTTTTTGGCAAAAATGTCGCGTAGGTTAGTATGCCGATTTGCTCTTTTTTTCCATAAATTGTCATGGTGAAATTTCCCACTTTTAATGTAAAATATAGGATACTCAGGCTAAACACTACCGAGGAATGCACTGTTTGTTAAAAATACAGCTGTAAAAATGCGTCCAATTTTTGCAACTAACGGCATAGGTTAGTGTGCCGATTTTCTGTTTGGGACGTGAACATTTAATCGTGAAATTTTCCACTTTAATTCTAACACATTGCATACTAAGGCTATATACAATCGAGGAATTAACTTTTGTCGAAAAATTAAACTGTAAAAATTTGACCAATTTTGGGCAAAAACGGCATAGGTTAGTATGCGGATTATCTTTTTTTCCACTTTAAAATTTAATGGTGAAATTACCCACTTTTTTACATAATATATAGGATAAATTTTGATTTAAAGCTTTCGTGACTGCAGTAATTCATATTCTTAGTTCTTTCGGTAAAGTCACATTGAAGGGAAACAATAAAATAATAAAATATATATTAAACAATAAAATTCTCAAGACCTTTATATATATTTTATTATTTTATTGTTTCCCTTCAACGTGACTTTACCGAAAGAACTAAGATTATAATATATAGGATACTAAGGCTAAACACACCCGAGAATTGCACTTATGTTGATAACAAAGCTGTTAAAATTTGGCCAATATTGGCCAAAAACGGCATAGGTTAGTATGCCGATTATATTTTTTGGGACGTGAACATTTCATCATAAGATTTTCCACTTTTAATCTAATACATAGCATACTAAGGGCAAATACAATGGAGGAATGAACTTTTTCTTCGAAAATGTAGCAATGAAAATTTGGCTTATTTTGGGAAAACAAAATGCATAAGTGGCCTAACCCTAACCCTTACCCCTAACGCTGACCCCCTAAACCTAAATCCAAACCCTCATGCGTGACCCTGACCCCTAACCCAAACCATAACCCCTAATCCTAACCCCTAATCCTAACCCCTAAACATAACCCCTAATGCTAGCCCCTAACCCTGATCCATATGCCTTTAAACGCATCTGAGCGAGATGAGTTGAATCGTATTTGGCGTGACTCTGTCGAGTAGAGTCGAAGGGCAAACACCACTTGCTTGTGTGACTTGTGGAACCGGGGTGGCATTTGCATTGAAGTCGATGCTGGGTGTGATTGTTGCCGATTTGTAGCGCACTGTTTGGGAATACAGTGCGTTTCACTACTTCAGCACCGATGTTCACCAAATATTCAGTTTGTTACTTGAAAATCCGTGAAGAAATAAAGAATTGCAGTGCAAATCGGCCAGTTTCGTTTCTATTCCCGCGATCGACGTGTTACTTGTGCCCTCTGGTGGACACGTGCAGTACCACAACCATTCAATTCGTGGTTACGTCTGCTATGTGGTGGACATGTGCAGTACAGGCCAACACAGTAGGCCAGCAGTTGCCGCTGTCAGACGTCACCCGCGCATTCCCCGCAGTTGTGAGTCGCTGGTGCTGCGGTGTCCTGGCGTTAGTGCCAAGCGCGGTTGGCTGCAATTAAGCCGTGAAGACACCGCACAGTGCCACAGCTGCTGTTACCGCGCCAGGCACTGCAGTTGTACCATGTGACCACACGGTGGCGATACTGCACCATTTTGGTTAAGTTGTTTTGCGAGTGTCCATGATTGTTAGGTTATTTAGCGCGTGTCCATGATGGTGAGGTAATTTAGTGAGTGTCCATGATGGCTAGGTTATTTAGCGAGTGTCCATGATGGTTAGGTTATTTAGCGAGTGTCCTTATTGGTTAGGTTATTTAGGGAGTGTCCATGTTGGTTAGGTTATTTAGCGAGTGTCCATGTTGGTTAGGTTATTTAGCGAGTGTCGATGATGGTTAGGTTATTTAACGAGTGTCCAAGATGGTTAGGTTATATATTGAGTGTCCATGATGGTTAGGTTATTTATTGAGTGTCCATGATGGTTAGGTTATTTAGCGAGTATCCATGATGGTGAGGTTATTTAGCGAGTGTCCGTGTTGGTTAGGTTATTTATCGAGTGTCCATGATGGTTAGGTTAGTTAGTGAGTGTCCATGTTGTTTAGGTTATTTAGCGAGTGTCCATGATGGTTATGTTATTTAGCGAGTGTCCATGTTGGTTAGGTTATTTAGCGAGTGTACATGATGGTTAGGTTATTTTGCAAGTGTCCATGATGGTTAGGTTATTTAGCGAGTGTCCATGATGGTTAGGTTATTTAGCGAGTGTCCATGATGGTTAGGTTATTTAGGTAGTGTCCATGATGGTGAGGTTATTTTGCGAGTGTCTATGTTGGTTAGGTTATTTAGCGAGTGTCCATGATGGTTAGTAATTTAGCGAGTGTCCATGATGGTGAGGTTATTTAGCGAGTGTCCATGTTGGTTAGGTTATTTAGTGAGTCTCCATGATACTTAGGTTATTTATTGAGTGTTCATGATGGTTAGGTTATTTAGCGAGTGTCCATGATGGTGAGGTTATTTTGCGAGTGTCAATGTTGGTTCCGTTATCTAGCGAGTGTCCATGTTGTTTAGGTTATTTAGCGAGTGTCCATGACGGTTAGGTTATTTAGCGAGTGTTCATGTTGGTTAGGTTATTTAGAGAGTGTACATGATGGTTAGGTTATTTTGCAAGTGTCCATGATGGTTAGGTTATTTAGCGCGTGTCCATGATGGTGAGGTAATTTAGTGAGTGTCCATGATGGCTAGGTTATTTAGCGAGTGTCCATGATGGTTAGGTTATTTAGCGCGTGTCCATGATGGTGAGGTTATTTTGCGAGTGTCTATGTTGGTTAGGTTATTTAGCGAGTGTCCATGATGGTTAGTTATTTAGTGAGTATCCATGATGGTGAGGTTATTTAGCGAGTGTCCGTGTTGGTTAGGTTATTTATCGAGTGTCCATGATGGTTAGGTTAGTTAGTGAGTGTCCATGTTGTTTAGGTTATTTAGCGAGTGTCCTTATTGGTTAGGTTATTTAGGGAGTGTCCATGTTGGTTAGGTTATTTAGCGAGTGTCGATGATGGTTAGGTTATTTAGCGAGTGTCCAAGATGGTTAGGTTATATATTGAGTGTCCATGATGGTTAGGTTATTTATTGAGTGTCCATGATGGTTAGGTTATTTAGCGAGTATCCATGATGGTGAGGTTATTTAGCGAGTGTCCGTGTTGGTTTGGTTATTTATCGAGTGTCCATGATGGTTAGGTTAGTTAGTGAGTGTCCATGTTGTTTAGGTTATTTAGCGAGTGTCCTTATTGGTTAGGTTATTTAGGGAGTGTCCATGTTGGTTAGGTAATTTAGCGAGTGTCGATGATGGTTAGGTTATTTAGCGAGTGTCCAAGATGGTTAGGTTATATATTGAGTGTCCATGATGGTTAGGTTATTTATTGAGTGTCCATGATGGTTAGGTTATTTAGCGAGTGTCCTTATTGGTTAGGTTATTTAGGGAGTGTCCATGTTGGTTAGGTTATTTAGCGAGCGTCGATGATGGTTAGGTTATTTAGCGAGTGTCCAAGATGGTTAGGTTATATATTGAGTGTCCATGATGGTTAGGTTATTTATTGAGTGTCCATGATGGTTAGGTTATTTAGCGAGTATCCATGATGGTGAGGTTATTTAGCGAGTGTCCGTGTTGGTTAGGTTATTTATCGAGTGTCCATGATGGTTAGGTTAGTTAGTGAGTGTCCATGTTGTTTAGGTTATTTAGCGAGTGTCCATGATGGTTATGTTATTTAGCGAGTGTCCATGTTGGTTAGGTTATTTAGCGAGTGTACATGATGGTTAGGTTATTTTGCAAGTGTCCATGATGGTTAGGTTATTTAGCGAGTGTCCATGATGGTTAGGCTATTTAGCGAGTGTCCATGATGGTTAGGTTATTTAGGTAGTGTCCATGATGGTGAGGTTATTTTGCGAGTGTCTATGTTGGTTAGGTTATTTAGCGAGTGTCCGTGATGGTTAGTAATTTAGCGAGTGTCCATGATGGTGAGGTTATTTAGCGAGTGTCCATGTTGGTTAGGTTATTTAGTGAGTGTCCATGATAGTTAGGTTATTTATTGAGTGTTCATGATGGTTAGGTTATTTAGCGAGTGTACATGATGGTTAGGTTATTTTGCAAGTGTCCATGATGGTTAGGTTATTTAGCGAGTGTCCATGATGGTTAGGTTATTTAGCGAGTGTCCATGATGGTTAGGTTATTTAGGTAGTGTCCATGATGGTGAGGTTATTTTGCGAGTGTCTATGTTGGTTAGGTTATTTAGCGAGTGTTCATGATGGTTAGTTATTTAGCGAGTGTCCATGATGGTGAGGTTATTTAGCGAGTGTCCATGTTGGTTAGGTTATTTAGTGAGTGTCCATGATAGTTAGGTTATTTATTGAGTGTTCATGATGGTTAGGTTATTTAGCGAGTGTCCATGATGGTGAGGTTATTTTGCGAGTGTCAATGTTGGTTCGGTTATCTAGCGAGTGTCCATGTTGTTTAGGTTATTTAGCGAGTGTCCATGACGGTTAGGTTATTTAGCGAGTGTTCATGTTGGTTAGGTTATTTAGAGAGTGTACATGATGGTTAGGTTATTTTGCAAGTGTCCATGATGGTTAGGTTATTTAGCGAGTGTCCATGTTGGTTATTTTATTTAGTGAGTGTCCATGTTGGTTAGGTTATTTATCGAATGTCCATGATGGTGAGGTTATTTAGTGAGTGTCCATGATGGCTAGGTTATTTAGCGAGAGTCCATGATGGATAGGTTTTTTAGCGAGTGTCCATGTTAGTTAGGTTATTTAGCGAGTGTCCATGTTGGTTAGGTTATTTTGCAAGTGTCCATGTTGGTTAAGTTATTTAGTGAGTGTCCATGTTGGTTAGGTCATTTAGCGAATGTCCATGATGGTTAGGTTATTTAGCGGGTGTCCATGGTGGTTAGGTTATATATTGAGTGTCCATGATGGTTAGGTTATTATTGAGTGTCCATGATGGTTAGGTTATTTAGCGAGTGTCCATGATGGTGAGGTTATTTAGCGAGTGTCCATGTTAGGTTATTTAGTGAGTGTCCATGATGGTTAGGTTATTTAGCGAGTGTCCATGATGGTTAGGTTATTTAGCGAGTGTCCAAGATGGTTAGGTTATATATTGAGTGTCCATGATGGTTAGGTTATTTATTGAGTGTCCATGATGGTTAGGTTATTTAGCGAGTATCCATGATGGTGAGGTTATTTAGCGAGTGTCCGTGTTGGTTAGGTTATTTATCGAGTGTCCATGATGGTTAGGTTAGTTAGTGAGTGTCCATGTTGTTTAGGTTATTTAGCGAGTGTCCATGATGGTTATGTTATTTAGCGAGTGTCCATGTTGGTTAGGTTATTTAGCGAGTGTACATGATGGTTAGGTTATTTTGCAAGTGTCCATGATGGTTAGGTTATTTAGCGAGTGTCCATGATGGTTAGGCTATTTAGCGAGTGTCCATGATGGTTAGGTTATTTAGGTAGTGTCCATGATGGTGAGGTTATTTTGCGAGTGTCTATGTTGGTTAGGTTATTTAGCGAGTGTCCGTGATGGTTGGTAATTTAGCGAGTGTCCATGATGGTGAGGTTATTTAGCGAGTGTCCATGTTGGTTAGGTTATTTAGTGAGTGTCCATGATAGTTAGGTTATTTATTGAGTGTTCATGATGGTTAGGTTATTTAGCGAGTGTACATGATGGTTAGGTTATTTTGCAAGTGTCCATGATGGTTAGGTTATTTAGCGAGTGTCCATGATGGTTAGGTTATTTAGCGAGTGTCCATGATGGTTAGGTTATTTAGGTAGTGTCCATGATGGTGAGGTTATTTTGCGAGTGTCTATGTTGGTTAGGTTATTTAGCGAGTGTTCATGATGGTTAGTTATTTAGCGAGTGTCCATGATGGTGAGGTTATTTAGCGAGTGTCCATGTTGGTTAGGTTATTTAGTGAGTGTCCATGATAGTTAGGTTATTTATTGAGTGTTCATGATGGTTAGGTTATTTAGCGAGTGTCCATGATGGTGAGGTTATTTTGCGAGTGTCAATGTTGGTTCGGTTATCTAGCGAGTGTCCATGTTGTTTAGGTTATTTAGCGAGTGTCCATGACGGTTAGGTTATTTAGCGAGTGTTCATGTTGGTTAGGTTATTTAGAGAGTGTACATGATGGTTAGGTTATTTTGCAAGTGTCCATGATGGTTAGGTTATTTAGCGAGTGTCCATGTTGGTTATTTTATTTAGTGAGTGTCCATGTTGGTTAGGTTATTTATCGAATGTCCATGATGGTGAGGTTATTTAGTGAGTGTCCATGATGGCTAGGTTATTTAGCGAGAGTCCATGATGGATAGGTTTTTTAGCGAGTGTCCATGTTAGTTAGGTTATTTAGCGAGTGTCCATGTTGGTTAGGTTATTTTGCAAGTGTCCATGTTGGTTAAGTTATTTAGTGAGTGTCCATGTTGGTTAGGTCATTTAGCGAATGTCCATGATGGTTAGGTTATTTAGCGGGTGTCCATGGTGGTTAGGTTATATATTGAGTGTCCATGATGGTTAGGTTATTATTGAGTGTCCATGATGGTTAGGTTATTTAGCGAGTGTCCATGATGGTGAGGTTATTTAGCGAGTGTCCATGTTAGGTTATTTAGTGAGTGTCCATGATGGTTAGGTTATTTAGCGAGTGTCCATGATGGTTAGGTTATTTAGCGAGTGTCCATGTTGGTTACGTTATTTTGCAAGTGTCCATGTTGGTTAAGTTATTTAGTGAGTGTCCATGTTGGTTAGGTCATTTAGCGAATGTCCATGATGGTTAGGTTATTTAGCGAGTGTCCATGGTGGTTAGGTTATATATTGAGTGTCCATGATGGTTAGGTTATTATTGAGTGTCCATGATGGTTAGGTTATTTAGCGAGTGTCCATGATGGTGAGGTTATTTAGCGAGTGTCCATGTTAGGTTATTTAGTGAGTGTCCATGATGGTTAGGTTATTTAGCGAGTGTCCATGATGGTTAGGTTATTTAGCGAGTGTCCATGGTGGTTAGGTTATTTAGCGAGTGTACATGATGGTTAGGTTATTTTGCAAGTGTCCATGATGGTTAGGTTATTTAGCGAGTGTCCATGTTGGTATATATGTTGAACTTCTTTCACACCGTACAGAGCCAACTATGCTCATCGAAGGACAACTTACTAAGCTCAAAAAGCAGTTCTAAAGAAACTTTATTTTCAATATAGATTTTAAAAATACTTAGCTCCAGTGGCTTCCTAATATCGGAAGGAAAAACATTCCAGATGGATGCAAAAGCGCATCTGAAAGCATGCAATGCAGAGACCGTCTTTATTCGATGACTAGCCAAAAGGTGCTGCGAGGATGACCAGAGTTTGCGTGATGATGTCAGCAAGGTATTGTGGTTCATTTGCGGCAAGCGCTTTGTATGTAATGAGTGCAACCTTATAATGTATGAGTTCAGCAACAGGAAGCCAATGCAGTTCGGTGAGCACTGGACAGACATGGTCGGATCTTGCAGTGCCCGTCATGTCGTGGAAGTCGTTTATTACATTAAGGCGAAATACAATGGAGGAATTAATTTTTTGTCGAAAACTAAAGCTGTGAAAGTTTGGCCAGTTTCAGCCAAAAACGGCATAGGTTAGTATGTCGATTTTCTTATTTTTACTTTAAAATTTTACGGTGAAATTTCCCACTTTTTTATGTAATATATAGCATACTAATGCTAAACAAAATGAGGGAATTCACTTTTTCTTGGAAAATCTAGCTATGAAAATTTTGCTAATTTTGGCCAAAAACGGTATAGGTTAGTATGCTGATTTTCTTTTTGAGACGTGAAAATATAATCGTAAAATTTCTTACTTTTAATGTGATATATAGCATACTAAGGCTAAACCCATCCAAGGAAAGGACTTTTTGCAGAAAAATATATTCATGAAAAGTGGGCCAAGTTTTTGGCAAAATGTCGCGTAGGTTAGTATGCCGATTTGCTCTTTTTTTCCATAAATTGTCATGGTGAAATTTCCCACTTTTAATGTAAAATATAGGATACTCAGGCTAAACACTACCGAGGAATGCACTGTTTGTTAAAAATACAGCTGTAAAAATGCGTCCAATTTAATCGTGAAATTTTCCACTTTTATTCTAACACATTGCATACTAAGGCTAAATACAATCGAGGAATTAACTTTCGTCGAAAAATTAAACTGTAAAAATTTGACCAATTTTGGGCAAAAACGGCATAGGTTAGTATGCGGATTATCTTTTTTTCTACTTTAAAATTTAATGGTGAAATTACCCACTTTTTTACATAATATATAGGATAAATTTTGATTTAAAGCTTTCGTGACTGCAGTAATTCATATTCTTAGTTCTTTCGGTAAAGTCACGTTGAAGGGAAACAATAAAATAATAAAATATATATTAAACAATAAAATTCTCAAGACGTTTATATATTTTATTATTTTATTGTTTCCCTTCAAAGTGATTTTACCGAAAGAACTAAGATTATAATATATAGGATACTAAGGTTAAACACACCCGAGAATTGCACTTATGTTGATAACAAAGCTGTTAAAATTTATCCAATATTGGCCAAAAACGGCATAGGTTAGTATGCCGATTATATTTTTTGGGACGTGAACATTTCATCATAAGATTTTCCACTTTTAATCTAATCATAGCATACTAAGGGCAAATACAATGGAGGAATGAACTTTTTCTTCGAAAATGTAGCTATGAAAATTTGGCTTATTTTGGGAAAACAAAATGCATAAGTGGCCTAACCCTAACCCTTACCCCTAACGCTGACCCCCTAAACCTAAATCCAAACCCTCATACGTGACCCTGACCCCTAACCCAAACCATAACCCCTAATCCTAACCCCTAATCCTAACCCCTTAACATAACCCCTAATACTAGCCCCTAACCCTGATCCATATGCCTTTAAACGCATCTGAGCGAGATGAGTTGAATCGTATTTGGCGTGACTCTGTCGAGTGGAGTCGAAGGGCAAACACCACTTGCTTGTGTGACTTGTGGAACCGGGGTGGCATTTGCATTGAAGTCGATGCTGGGTGTGATTGTTGCCGATTTGTAGCGCACTGTTTGGGAATGCAGTGCGTTTCACTACTTCAGCACCGATGTTCACCAAATATTCAGTTTTTTACTTGAAAATCCGTGAAGAAATAAAGAATTGTAGTGCAAATCGGCCAGTTTCGTTTCTATTCCCGCGATTGACGTGTTACTTGTGCCCTCTGGTGGACACGTGCAGTACCACAACCATTCAATTCGTGGTTACGTCTGCTATGTGGTGGACATGTGCAGTACAGGCCAACACAGTAGGCCAGCAGTTGCCGCTGTCAGACGTCACCCGCGCATTCCCCGCAGCTGTGAGTCGCTGGTGCTGCGGTGTCCTGGCGTTAGTGCCAAGCGCGGTTGGCTGCAATGAAGCCGTGAAGACACCGCACAGTGCCACAGCTGCTGTTACCGCGCCAGGCACTGCAGTTGTACCATGTGACCACACGGTGGCGATACTGCACCATTTTGGTTAAGTTGTTTTGCGAGTGTCCATGATGGTTAGGTTATTTAGCGCGTGTCCATGATGGTGAGGTAATTTAGTGAGTGTCCATGATGGCTAGGTTATTTAGCGAGTGTCCATGATGGTTAGGTTATTTAGCGAGTGTCCTTGTTGGTTAGGTTATTTAGGGAGTGTCCATGTTGGTTAGGTTATTTAGCAAGTGTCCATGTTGGTTAGGTTATTTAGCGAGTGTCCATAATGGTTAGGTTATTTAGCGAGGGTCCAAGATGGTTAGGTTATATATTGAGTGTCCATGATGGTTAGGTTATTTATTAAGTGTCCATGATGGTTAGGTTATTTTACGAGTATCCATGATGGTGAGGTTATTTAGCGAGTGTCCGTGTTGGTTAGGTTATTTATCGAGTGTCCATGATGGTTAGGTTAGTTAATGAGTGTCCATGTTGTTTAGGTTATTTAGCGAGTGTCCATGATGGTTATGTTATTTAGCGAGTGTCCATGTTGGTTAGGTTATTTAGCGAGTGTACATGATGGTTAGGTTATTTTGCAAGTGTCCATGATGGTTAGGTTATTTAGCGAGTGTCCATGATGGTTAGGCTATTTAGCGAGTGTCCATGATGGTTAGGTTATTTAGGTAGTGTCCATGATGGTTAGGTTATTTAGCGAGTGTCCGTGATGGTTAGTAATTTAGCGAGTGTCCATGATGGTGAGGTTATTTAGCGAGTGACCATGTTGGTTAGGTTATTTAGTGAGTGTCCATGATAGTTAGGTAATTTATTGAGTGTTCATGATGGTTAGGTTATTTAGCGAGTGTACATGATGGTTAGGTTATTTTGCAAGTGTCCATGATGGTTAGGTTATTTAGCGAGTGTCCATGATGGTTAGGTTATTTAGCGAGTGTCCATGATGGTTAGGTTATTTAGGTAATGTCCATGATGGTGAGGTTATTTTGCGAGTGTCTATGTTGGTTAGGTTATTTAGCGAGTGTCCATGATGGTTAGTTATTTAGTGAGTGTCCATGATGGTGAGGTTATTTAGCGAGTGTCCATGTTGGTTAGGTTATTTAGTGAGTGTCCATGATAGTTAGGTTATTTATTGAGTGTTCATGATGGTTAGGTTAGTTAATGAGTGTCCATGTTGTTTAGGTTATTTAGCGAGTGTCCATGATGGTTAGGTTATTTAGCGAGTGTCCATGTTGGTTAGGTTATTTAGCGAGTGTACATGATGGTTAGGTTATTTTGCAAGTGTCCATGATGGTTAGGTTATTTAGCGAGTGTCCATGATGGTTAGGCTATTTAGCGAGTGTCCATGATGGTTAGGTTATTTAGGTAGTGTCCATGATGGTGAGGTTATTGTGCAAGTGTCTATGTTGGTTAGGTTATTTAGCGAGTGTCCGTGATGGTTAGTAATTTAGCGAGTGTCCATGATGGTGAGGTTATTTAGCGAGTGTCCATGTTGGTTAGGTTATTTAGTGAGTGTCCATGATAGTTAGGTTATTTATTGAGTGTTCATGATGGTTAGGTTATTTAGCGAGTGTACATGATGGTTAGGTTATTTTGCAAGTGTCCATGATGGTTAGGTTATTTAGCGAGTGTCCATGATGGTTAGGTTATTTAGCGAGTGTCCATGATGGTTAGGTTATTTAGGTAATGTCCATGATGGTGAGGTTATTTTGCGAGTGTCTATGTTGGTTAGGTTATTTAGCGAGTGTCCATGATGGTTAGTTATTTAGCGAGTGTCCATGATGGTGAGGTTATTTAGCGAGTGTCCATGTTGGTTAGGTTATTTAGTGAGTGTCCATGATAGTTAGGTTATTTATTGAGTGTTCATGATGGTTAGGTTATTTAGCGAGTGTCAATGATGGTGAGGTTATTTTGCGAGTGTCAATGTTGGTTCGGTTATCTAGCGAGTGTCCATGTTGTTTAGGCTATTTAGCGAGTGTCCATGACGGTTAGGTTATTTAGCGAGTGTTCATGTTGGTTAGGTTATTTAGCGAGTATCCATGTTGGTTAGGTTATTTAGCGAGTGTCCATGTTGGTTATTTTATTTAGTGAGTGTCCATGTTGGTTAGGTTATTTATCGAATGTCCATGATGGTGAGGTTATTTAGTGAGTGTCCATGATGGCTAGGTTATTTAGCGAGTGTCCATGATGGTTAGGTTATTTAGCGAGTGTCCATGATGGTTAGGTTATTTAGGTAGTGTCCATGATGGTGAGGTTATTTTGCGAGTGTCTATGTTGGTTAGGTTATTTAGCGAGTGTCCATGATGGTTAGTTATTTAGCGAGTGTCCATGATGGTGAGGTTATTTAGCGAGTGTTCATGTTGGTTAGGTTATTTAGTGAGTGTCCATGATAGTTAGGTTATTTATTGAGTGTTCATGATGGTTAGGTTATTTAGCGAGTGTCCATGATGGTGAGGTTATTTTGCGAGTGTCAATGTTGGTTCGGTTATCTAGCGAGTGTCCATGTTGTTTAGGTTATTTAGCGAGTGTCCATGACGGTTAGGTTATTTAGCGAGTTTTCATGTTGGTTAGGTTATTTAGAGAGTGTACATGATGGTTAGGTTATTTTGCAAGTGTCCATGATGGTTAGGTTATTTAGGGAGTGTCCATGATGGTGAAGTCATTTTGCGAGTGTCCATGTTGGTTAGGTTATTTAGCGAGTGTCCATGATGGTGAGGTTATTTAGCGAGTGTCCATGTTGGTTAGGTTATTTAGTGAGTGTCCATGATAGTTAGGTTATTTATTGAGTGTTCATGATGGTTAGGTTATTTAGCGAGTGTCAATGATGGTGAGGTTATTTTGCGAGTGTCAATGTTGGTTCGGTTATCTAGCGAGTGTCCATGTTGTTTAGGTTATTTAGCGAGTGTCCATGACGGTTAGGTTATTTAGCGAGTGTCCATGATGGTTAGGTTATTTAGCGAGTGTCTATGATGGTTAGGTTATTTAGCGAGTGTTCATGTTGGTTAGGTTATTTAGCGAGTATCCATGTTGGTTAGGTTATTTAGCGAGTGTCCATGTTGGTTATTTTATTTAGTGAGTGTCCATGTTGGTTAGGTTATTTATCGAATGTCCATGATGGTGAGGTTATTTAGTGAGTGACCATGATGGCTAGGTTATTTAGCGAGTGTCCATGATGGTTAGGTTATTTAGCGAGTGTCCATGATGGTTAGGTTATTTAGGTAGTGTCCATGATGGTGAGGTTATTTTGCGAGTGTCTATGTTGGTTAGGTTATTTAGCGAGTGTCCATGATGGTTAGTTATTTAGCGAGTGTCCATGATGGTGAGGTTATTTAGCGAGTGTTCATGTTGGTTAGGTTATTTAGTCAGTGTCCATGATAGTTAGGTTATTTATTGAGTGTTCATGATGGTTAGGTTATTTAGCGAGTGTCCATGATGGTGAGGTTATTTTGCGAGTGTCAATGTTGGTTCGGTTATCTAGCGAGTGTCCATGTTGTTTAGGTTATTTAGCGAGTGTCCATGACGGTTAGGTTATTTAGCGAGTTTTCATGTTGGTTAGGTTATTTAGAGAGTGTACATGATGGTTAGGTTATTTTGCAAGTGTCCATGATGGTTAGGTTATTTAGGGAGTGTCCATGATGGTGAAGTCATTTTGCGAGTGTCCATGTTGGTTAGGTTATTTAGCGAGTGTCCATGATGGTTAGGTTATTTAGCGAGTGTCTATGATGGTTAGGTTATTTAGCGAGTGTCCATATTGGTTAGGTTATTTAGCGACTATCCATGTTGGTTAGGTTATTTAGCGAGTGTCCATGTTGGTTATTTTATTTAGTGAGTGTCCATGTTGGTTAGGTTATTTATCGAATGTCCATGATGGTGAGGTTATTTAGTGAGTGTCCATGATGGCTAGGTTATTTAGCGAGTGTCCATGATGGATAGGTTTTTTAGCGAGTGTCCATGTTGGTTAGGTTATTTAGCGAGTGTCCATGTTGGTTAGGTTATTTTGCAAGTGTCCATGTTGGTTAAGTCATTTAATGAGTGTCCATGTTGGTTAGGTCATTTAGCGAATGTCCATGATGGTTAGGTTATTTAGCGAGTGTCCATGGTGGTTAGGTTATATATTGAGTGTCCATGATGGTTAGGTTATTATTGAGTGTCCATGATGGTTAGGTTATTTAGCGAGTGTCCATGATGGTGAGGTTATTTAGCGAGTGTCCATGTTAGGTTATTTAGTGAGTGTCCATGATGGTTAGGTTATTTAGCGAGTGTCCATGATGGTTAGGTTATATATTGAGTGTCCATGATGGTTAGGTTTTCATTGAGTGTCCATGTTGTTTAGGTTATTTAGCGAGTGTGCATGATGGTTAGGTTATTTAGCGAGTGTCCATGTTGGTATATATGTTGAACTTCTTTCACACCGTACAGAGCCAACTATGCTCATCGAAGCCCATGCAGTTCGGTGAGCACTGGACAGACATGGTCGGATCTTGCAGTGCCCGTCATGTCGTGGAAGTCGTTTATTACATTAAGGCGAAATACAATGGAGGAATTAATTTTTTGTCGAAAACTAAAGCTGTGAAAGTTTGGCCAGTTTCAGCCAAAAACGGCATCGGTTAGTATGCCGATTTTCTTATTTTTACTTTAAAATTTTACGGTGAAATTTCCCACTTTTTTACGTAATATATAGCATACTAATGCTAAACAAAATGAGGGAATTCACTTTTTCTTGGAAAATCTAGCTATGAAAATTTTGCTAATTTTGGCCAAAAACGGCATAGGTTAGTATGCTGATTTTCTTTTTGAGACGTGAAAATATAATCGTAAAATTTCTTACTTTTAATGTGATATATAGCATACTAAGGCTAAACCCATCCAAGGAAAGGACTTTTTGCAGAAAAATATATTCATGAAAAGTGGGCCAAGTTTTTGGCAAAATGTCGCGTAGGTTAGTATGCCGATTTGCTATTTTTTTCCATAAATTGTCATGGTGAAATTTCCCACTTTTAATGTAAAATATAGGATACTCAGGCTAAACACTACCGAGGAATGCACTGTTTGTTAAAAATACAGCTGTAAAAAAGCGTCCAATTTTTGCAACTAACGGCATAGGTTAGTGTGCCGATTTTCTGTTTGAGACGTGAACATTTAATCGTGAAATTTTCCACTTTTATTCTAACACATTGCATACTAAGGCTATATACAATCGAGGAATTAACTTTTGTCGAAAAATTAAACTGTAAAAATTTGACCAATTTTGGGCAAAAACGGCATAGGTTAGTATGCGGATTATCTTTTTTTTTCCACTTTAAAATTGAATGGTGAAATTACCCACTTTTTTACATAATATATAGGATAAATTTTGTTTTAAAGCTTTCGTGACTGCAGTAATTCATAATCTTAGTTCTTTCGGTAAAGTCACGTTGAAGGGAAACAATAAAATAATAAAATATATACAAAACAATAAAATTCTCAAGACGTTTATATATTTTATTATTTTATTGTTTCCTTTCAACGTGACTTTACCGAAAGAACTAAGTATATAATATATAGGATACTAAGGCTAAACACACCCGAGAATTGCACTTATAAAGCTGTATTCATGGAAAAATTTGAAACTGACGCCATCCAGACTGCCACTCTACGCCCGACCTTATGGAAGAGGTACGTTGATGACACCTTTGTCATCTGGCCACATGGCCAGCCTGCTCTAGACCAATTCCGCGACCACATCAATTCCATACACCCAGCCATCAGATTTACCATGGAGGTCGAAAAAGATGGCAAACTACCCTTTCTGGATGTCTTAATTAAAAGGAGACATGATGGTTCAATGAGCCACTCTGTCTACAGGAAAGCTAACCATACAGATGCTTACTTGAAACCGGATTCCCACCACCATCCATCCCAGAAGAACTGCCTCATCAAGACTCTATACCATAGAGCCCAATGCATTTCCGACCAGGAACACATTACCAGTGAACTCAAGCACGTACACCAGGCTCTCAGGGCTAATGGCTACTCCGACTACACAATCCGCAAAGCCATCACTCCAGTCATGAAGAAGGATCCTCTTGTGGAGCCACTCAAAACCATCACCTTACCCTACATTGCAGGGGTCACTAAAAAGTGCTCCAAAATCCTGAATAAACACAAGATCCAGGTCCGATTCAACACAGTACACAAAATCCGTGATTTAGTTCCATCTGTAAAAGATGCTCTTCCAGACATACAGTACCCGGGCGTTTACAAACTAAAGTGCCTCTGTGGTAGTAGCTACATTGGAGAAACCAAAAGACATATCTCGGACCGCATCCGCGAACATAAAGCAGACTTGAAACACGGTAAGACGAACTCCTCTGCCGTGGCAGATCACAGTTACAATTCAGTGGGCTCACATGACATTGACTTCTCCGAGACGGAGGTTCTTTGCAAACCAACTGGCTACCATGAGAGATTCGTTCATGAGGCCATTCACATATACAAGCACAGAGACAATTTCAACCGAGAAGATGGATTCAGGCTTAGTAACCACTGGAAAGATGTGTTAAATCATTTCTGTTCTTAATTAATTGTAATTTTACGATGACCTTCAGACCGCAGCTCTTTCGCCAGCATTGCCTCTTAATACCTCTCACACCACGGTTAATGGTATGGTTTACAACATGGAGTATACTAGGGCTTCGCAGCTGTCTCTCTCCCCCTCCTCTGTTCCGACCATGGACGAACTCGTCCGTCTGAACGGGGCCCGTAGCTATCCGTGGTACGGAAATTTGAGGGTAAGAATCCACCCATTTTTTCGCCATATAGCATTGTGATATATAACGACTTATGGTTGGTAGCTTAGCTGATTGGAGAATATAGAGTTTATTGATAACATGAAGGTAATTTATATTTTAGTTTTTATTGGTTCACTATATAGTACTGTGAATAGCTCAGATGTGTAGTCATTTCTGTGACCAGTCACTAGCAAATCACCCAGTTATTTCAATGCTAAATTCGCCTAGTTATTTCAATGCTAAATTCTCCTGTTTGATTTGTACTAAGTGCCTCGGTGAATGTGTATGCTCTGACTTCAACGTAACTATTTCTGTAGCAGTTACAAGCGAATCACTCAGCCATTTCAATGCTAAATTCTATGCTAATCCCATTGTCAAGGGGTGCCTCTGCGGATGTGTATGCCTTAACTTAGCTATTTCAATGCTAAATTCTATGCTAATTCCTTTTAACAATGGGTGCCTCTGCGGATGTGTATGCTTTAACTTTTAACATAGCTATTTCTGTGACCAGTCACAAGCTAATCATTCAGCCATTTCAATGCTAAATTTTATGCTAATTCCTTCGTCAAGGCTCTTTGTTCCTCTCACACAGCTTAAAAGCCGTGATCTGAACGTGGCTCTCTCACTCCAGCGCTGTCCTACCAGACAGTCTCGCCCCCTTCACCTGATGAAGGCCGCTTGTGTTGTGGCCGAAACGTCGTGAGAATATTATTGTGTTATTTTATTTTATCAATTTATTATTTTATTCTCATTCTACGTGACTTTACCGAAAGAACCAAAGAAGATGAATCATTGCAGTCACGAAAGCTTTAAATCGAAATTTAACCGCCTCTACGGGGAGGGATTCCACACATCCTTAAGATCATTCAACAGACTTCGGGATAAGAAGGCTCAACTAATCGAGTCTCTCACCTTTCTGAAGAGATGCCGCGACTCTAAGGTAATACCAACCGCATTTACACTAACCTCTGCTGTTGCAACTTCTCTCAATGCAAAACGAATTCTAGCTAGAACTAGCTTCGCTCTTATCTCGGAAAAAATCAGACTTACACGCACCGAACTCGATCAGTTAGACAAGACACTCTACAAATCACACTTAAAATTGACAGCAACAATGTCTACATCGGATTGGGAACATGTAGACAATATGACTACCTCTTCGGCTGCCACTATGTCGAACAAATGTAGGGACAATTTGATTTCCAAATTCAATCACCTCTCCAACAAAAAATCGGATCCACACACCGAAAAGATAGACGTCAACAAAGTCGTAATTAATCGCAGTAACAGTTCCATTTCTGATGGTCTGAAATCCGTTTTAGCTAAAGGTCTAAACTTTGCTGTCACACCGAGACACTTACCGGTTAATGATATCATTGCCCATGTCGACGTTGCACTCAAGGGCTTGAGTCACATCTCTGCAGACGTAGCAAGATCTGAAATCGCTGCAACCCTCAAAAACGCTAAGTTGCCACCTAGCAACATCAGCAAAGACGAACGTTTTGAATTATCTCAATTAAAAAAGAGGGATGATATTGTCGTTCTCTCAGCCGACAAAGGCAATGCCACTGTCATCATGGACAAAACAGAATATAACAACAAAATTCAAGAACTACTCAACGATGGCAGCTATACAAAAATAAAAAGAGATCCCACCAACAGCCTGGTCACCAAAACGAACAAAATTATCTCTGATTCAACAGCATTAATTGATGAGAACAAACAATTCTCGTTGAAACCCTCTGCTGCCAGACCACCAAGATTATATGGCCTTCCAAAGATACACAAAGAAGATACACCCCTTCGTCCCATCGTCTCTACTATCAGCTCCCCCACCTACAAACTGGCACGTTTTCTGGCTGATATACTGCGACCTTTCACTGGAAAAACCACCTCTGCGGTACTAAATTCTACTCACCTGGTATCGACAATCAAAGACATTTCCCTGTCCCCAAACGACCTGCTTGTCAGTTTTGATGTGGTGTCCTTGTTCACCAAAGTCCCGGTACCTGACACCATCGCTATCATTGAAGACCTGGTTCATCAAGGACTGCATACTGATGTACCCCCCCTGGTGAGACATTGCTTAACCAACACATACTTCACCTGGAATGGAACTTTCTACAAACAAACTGAGGGCACCCCAATGGGCTCCCCCCTATCTCCGGTTGTAGCCAACGTATTCATGGAAAAATTTGAAACTGACGCCATCCAGACTGCCACTCTACGCCCGACCTTATGGAAGAGGTACGTTGCTGACACCTTTGTCATCTGGCCACATGGCCAGCCTGCTCTAGACCAATTCCGCGACCACATCAATTCCATACACCCAGCCATCAGATTTACCATGGAGGTCGAAAAAGATGGCAAACTACCCTTTCTGGATGTCTTAATTAAAAGGAGACATGATGGTTCAATGAGCCACTCTGTCTACAGGAAAGCTACCCATACAGATGCTTACTTGAAACCGGATTCCCACCACCATCCATCCCAGAAGAACTGCCTCATCAAGACTCTATACCATAGAGCCCAATGCATTTCCGACCAGGAACACATTACCAGTGAACTCAAGCACGTACACCAGGCTCTCAGGGCTAATGGCTACTCCGACTACACAATCCGCAAAGCCATCACTCCAGTCATGAAGAAGGATCCTCTTGTGGAGCCACTCAAAACCATCACCTTACCCTACATTGCAGGGGTCACTAAAAAGATCTCCAAAATCCTGAATAAACACAAGATCCAGGTCCGATTCAACACAGTACACAAAATCCGTGATTTAGTTCCATCTGTAAAAGATGCTCTTCCAGACATACAGTACCCGGGCGTTTACAAACTAAAGTGCCTCTGTGGTAGTAGCTACATTGGAGAAACCAAAAGACATATCTCGGACCGCATCCGCGAACATAAAGCAGACTTGAAACACGGTAAGACGAACTCCTCTGCCGTGGCAGATCACTGTTACAATTCAGTGGGCTCACATGACATTGACTTCTCCAAGACGGAGGTTCTTTGCAAACCAACTGGCTACCATGAGAGATCCGTTCATGAGGCCATTCACATATACAAGCACAGAGACAATTTCAACCGAGAAGATGGATTCAGGCTTAGTAACCACTGGAAAGATGTGTTAAATCATTTCTGTTCTTAATTAATTGTAATTTTACGATGACCTTCAGACCGCAGCTCTTTCGCCAGCATTGCCTCTTAATACCTCTCACACCACGGTTAATGGTATGGTTTACAACATGGAGTATACTAGGGCTTCGCAGCTGTCTCTCTCCCCCTCCTCTGTTCCGACCATGGACGAACTCGTCCGTCTGAACGGGGCCCGTAGCTATCCGTGGTACGGAAATTTGAGGGTAAGAATCCACCCATTTTTTCGCCATATAGCATTGTGATATATAACGACTTATGGTTGGTAGCTTAGCTGATTGGAGAATATAGAGTTTATTGATAACATGAAGGTAATTTATATTTTAGTTTTTATTGGTTCACTATATAGTACTGTGAATAGCTCAGATGTGTAGTCATTTCTGTGACCAGTCACTAGCAAATCACCCAGTTATTTCAATGCTAAATTCGCCTAGTTATTTCAATGCTAAATTCTCCTGTTTGATTTGTACTAAGTGCCTCGGTGAATGTGTATGCTCTGACTTCAACGTAACTATTTCTGTAGCAGTTACAAGCGAATCACTCAGCCATTTCAATGCTAAATTCTATGCTAATCCCATTGTCAAGGGGTGCCTCTGCGGATGTGTATGCCTTAACTTAGCTATTTCAATGCTAAATTCTATGCTAATTCCTTTTAACAATGGGTGCCTCTGCGGATGTGTATGCTTTAACTTTTAACATAGCTATTTCTGTGACCAGTCACAAGCTAATCATTCAGCCATTTCAATGCTAAATTTTATGCTAATTCCTTCGTCAAGGCTCTTTGTTCCTCTCACACAGCTTAAAAGCCGTGATCTGAACGTGGCTCTCTCACTCCAGCGCTGTCCTACCAGACAGTCTCGCCCCCTTCACCTGATGAAGGCCGCTTGTGTTGTGGCCGAAACGTCGTGAGAATATTATTGTGTTATTTTATTTTATCAATTTATTATTTTATTCTCATTCTACGTGACTTTACCGAAAGAACCAAAGAAGCTGTTAAAATTTGGCCAATATTGGCCAAAAACGGCATAGGTTAGTATGCCGATTAAATTTTTTTGGACGTGAACATTTCATCATAAGATTTTCCACTTTTAATCTAATACATAGCATACTAAGGGCAAATACAATGGAGGAATGAACTTTTTCTTCGAAAATGTAGCTATGAAAATTTGGCTCATTTTGGGAAAAAAATGCATAAGTGGCCTAACCCTAACCCTTACCCCTAACGCTGACCCCCTAAACCTAAATCCAAACCCTCATACGTGACCCTTACCCCTAACCCAAACCATAACCCCTAATCCTAACCCCTAATCCTAACCCCTTAACATAACCCCTAATGCTAGCCCCTAACCCTGATCCATATGCCTTTAAACGCATCTGAGCGAGATGAGTTGAATCGTATTTGGCGTGACTCTGTCGTAGAGTCGAAGGGCAAACACCACTTGCTTGTGTGACTTGTGGAACCGGGGCGGCATTTGCATTGAAGTCGATGCTGGGTGTGAATGTTGCCGATTTGTAGCGCACTGTTTGGGAATGCAGTGCGTTTCACTACTTCAGCACCGATGTTCACCAAATATTCAGTTTGTTACTTGAAAATCCGTGAAGAAATAAAGAATTGCAGTGCAAATCGGCCAGTTTCGTTTCTATTCCCGCGCTTGACGTGTTACTTGTGCCCTCTGGTGGACACGTGCAGTACCACAACCATTCAATTCGTGGTTACATCTGCTATGTGGTGGACATGTGCAGTACAGGCCAACACAGTAGGCCAGCAGTTGCCGCTGTCAGACGTCACCCGCGCATTCCCCGCAGTTGTGAGTCGCTGGTGCTGCGGTGTCCTGGCGTTAGTGCCAAGCGCGGTTGGCTGCAATGAAGCCGTGAAGACACCGCACAGTGCCACAGCAGCTGTTACCGCGCCAGGCACTGCAGTTGTACTATGTGACCACACGGTGGCGATACTGCACCATGTTAGTTAAGTTGTTTAGCGAGTGTCCATGATGGTTAGGTTATTTAGCGCGTGTCCATGATGGTTAGGTTATTTAACGAGTGGTCCATGATGGTTAGGTTATTCAGCGAGTGTCCATGATGGTGAGGTAATTTAGTGAGTGTCCATGATGGCTAGGTTATTTAGCGAGTGTCCATGATGGTTGGGTTATTTGGCGAGTGTCCTTGTTGGTTAGGTTATTTAGGGAGTGTCCATGTTGGTTAGGTTATTTAGAGAGTGTCCATGTTGGTTAGGTTATTTAGCGAGTGTCCATGATGGTTAGGTTATTTAGCGAGTATCCATGATGGTTAGGTTATATATTGAGTGTCCATGATGGTTAGGTTATTTATTGAGTGTCCATGATGGTTAGGTTATTTAGCGAGTATCCATGATGGTGAGGTTATTTAGCGAGTGTCCATGATGGCTAGGTTATTTAGCGAGTGTCCATGATGGTTAGGTTATTTAGCGAGTGTCCATGTTGGTTAGGTTATTTAGCGAGTGTCCATGTTGGTTAGGTTATTTTGCAAGTGTCCATGTTGGTTAAGTTATTTAGTGAGTGTCCATGTTGGTTAGGTTATTTAGCGAGTGTCCATGATGGTTAGGTTATTTAGCGAGTGTCCATGGTGGTTAGGTTATATATTGAGTGTCCATGATGGTTAGGTTATTATTGAGTGTCCATGATGGTTAGGTTATTTAGCGAGTGTCCATGATGGTGAGGTTATTTAGCGAGTGTACATGTTAGGTTATTTAGTGAGTGTCCATGATGGTTAGGTTATTTAGCGAGTGTCCATGATGGTTAGGTTATATATTGAGTGTCCATGATGGTTAGGTTATTATTGAGTGTCCATGATGGTTAGGTTATTTAGCGAGTGTCCATGATGGTGAGGTTATTTAGCGAGTGTCCATGTTAGGTTATTTAGCGAGTGTCCATGATGGTGAGGTTATTTTGCGAGTGTCCATGTTGGTTCGGATATCTAGCGAGTGTCCATGTTGTTTAGGTTATTTAGCGAGTGTCCATGATGGTTAGGTTATTTAGCGAGTGTCCATGTTGGTATATATGTTGAACTTCTTTCACACCGTACAGAGCCAACTATGCTCATCGAAGGACAACTTACTAAGCTCAAAAAGCAGTTCTAAAGAAAATGTATTTTCAATATAGATTTAAAAAATACTTAGCTCCAGTGGCTTCCTAATATCGGAAGGAAAAACATTCCTGATGGATGCAAAAGCGCATCTGAAAGCATGCAATGCAGAGACCGTCTTTATTCGATGACTAGCCAAAAAGGTGCTGCGAGGATGACCAGAGTTTGCGTGATGATGTCAGCAAGGTATTGTGGTTCATTTGCGGCAAGCGCTTTGTATGTAATGAGTGCAACCTTATAATGTATGAGTTCAGCAAGGAAGCCAATGCAGTTCGGTGAGCACTGGACAGACATGGTCGGATCTTGCAGTGCCCGTCATGTCGTGGAAGTCGTTTATTACATTAAGGCGAAATACAATGGAGGAATTAATTTTTTGTCGAAAACTAAAGCTGTGAAAGTTTGCCCAGTTTCAGCCAAAAACGGTATAGGTTATTATGCTGATTTTCTTTTTGATACGTGAAAATATAATCGTATTTTTTTTTACTTTTAATGTGATATATAGCATACTAAGGCTAAACCCATCCAAGGAAAGGACTTTTTGCAGGAAAATATATTCATGAAAAGTGGGCCAAGTTTTTCGCAAAATGTCGCGTAGGTAGTATGCCGATTTGCTCTTTTTTTCCATAAATTGTCATGGTGAAATTTCCCACTTTTAATGTAAAATATAGGATACTCAGGCTAAACACTACCGAGGAATGCACTGTTTGTTAAAAATACAGCTGTAAAAATGCGTCCAATTTAATCGTGAAATTTTCCACTTTTATTCTAACACATTGCATACTAAGGCTAAATACAATCGAGGAATTAACTTTCGTCGAAAAATTAAACTGTAAAAATTTGACCAATTTTGGGCAAAAACGGCATAGGTTAGTATGCGGATTATCTTTTTTTCCACTTTAAAATTTAATGGTGAAATTACCCACTTTTTTACATAATATATAGGATAAATTTTGATTTAAAGCTTTCGTGACTGCAGTAATTCATATTCTTAGTTCTTTCGGTAAAGTCACGTTGAAGGGAAACAATAAAATAATAAAATATATATTAAACAATAAAATTCTCAAGACGTTTATATATTTTATTATTTTATTGTTTCCCTTCAACGTGACTTTACCGAAAGAACTAAGATTATAATATATAGGATACTAAGGTTAAACACACCCGAGAATTGCACTTATGTTGATAATAAAGCTGTTAAAATTTGGCCAATATTGGCCAAAAAGGGCATAGGTTAGTATGACGATTATATTTTTTGGGACGTGAACATTTCATCATAAGATTTTCCACTTTTAATCTAATACATAGCATACTAAGGGCAAATACAATGGAGGAATGAACTTTTTCTTCGAAAATGTAGCTATGAAAATTTGGCTCATTTTGGGAAAACAAAATGCATAAGTGGCCTAACCCTAACCCTTACCCCTAACGCTGACCCCCTAAACCTAAATCCAAACCCTCATACGTGACCCTTACCCCTAACCCAAACCATACCCCCTAATCCTAACCCCTAATCCTAACCCCTAAACATAACCCCTAATGCTAGCCCCTAACCCTGATCCATATGCCTTTAAACGCATCTGAGCGAGATGAGTTGAATCGTATTTGGCGTGACTCTGTCGTAGAGTCGAAAGGCAAACACCACTTGCTTGTGTGACTTGTGGAACCGGGGCGGCATTTGCATTGAAGTCGATGCTGGGTGTGATTGTTGACTATTTGTATCGCACTGTTTGGGAATGCAGTGCGTTTCACTACTTCAGCACCGATGTTCACCAAATATTCAGTTTGTTACTTGAAAATCCGTGAAGAAATAAAGAATTGCAGTGCAAATCGGCCAGTTTCGTTTCTATTCCCGCGATTGACGTGTTACTTGTGCCCTCTGGTGGACACGTGCAGTACCACAACCATTCAATTCGTGGTTACGTCTGCTATGTGGTGAACATGTGCAGTACAGGCCAACACAGTAGGCCAGCAGTTGCCGCTGTCAGACGTCACCCGCGCATTCCCCGCAGTTGTGAGTCGCTGGTGCTGCGGTGTCCTGGCGTTAGTGCCAAGCGCGGTTGGCTGCAATGAAGCCGTGAAGACACCGCACAGTGCCACAGCAGCTGTTACCGCGCCAGGCACTGCAGTTGTACTATGTGACCACACGGTGGCGATACTGCACCATGTTAGTTAAGTTGTTTAGCGAGTGTCCATGATGGTTAGGTTATTTAGCGCGTGTCCATGATGGTTAGGTTATTTAACGAGTGGTCCATGATGGTTAGGTTATTCAGCGAGTGTCCATGATGGTGAGGTAATTTAGTGAGTGTCCATGATGGCTAGGTTATTTAGCGAGTGTCCATGATGGTTGGGTTATTTGGCGAGTGTCCTTGTTGGTTAGGTTATTTAGGGAGTGTCCATGTTGGTTAGGTTATTTAGAGAGTGTCCATGTTGGTTAGGTTATTTAGCGAGTGTCCATGATGGTTAGGTTATTTAGCGAGTATCCATGATGGTTAGGTTATATATTGAGTGTCCATGATGGTTAGGTTATTTATTGAGTGTCCATGATGGTTAGGTTATTTAGCGAGTATCCATGATGGTGAGGTTATTTAGCGAGTGTCCATGATGGCTAGGTTATTTAGCGAGTGTCCATGATGGTTAGGTTATTTAGCGAGTGTCCATGTTGGTTAGGTTATTTAGCGAGTGTCCATGTTGGTTAGGTTATTTTGCAAGTGTCCATGTTGGTTAAGTTATTTAGTGAGTGTCCATGTTGGTTAGGTTATTTAGCGAGTGTCCATGATGGTTAGGTTATTTAGCGAGTGTCCATGGTGGTTAGGTTATATATTGAGTGTCCATGATGGTTAGGTTATTATTGAGTGTCCATGATGGTTAGGTTATTTAGCGAGTGTCCATGATGGTGAGGTTATTTAGCGAGTGTACATGTTAGGTTATTTAGTGAGTGTCCATGATGGTTAGGTTATTTAGCGAGTGTCCATGATGGTTAGGTTATATATTGAGTGTCCATGATGGTTAGGTTATTATTGAGTGTCCATGATGGTTAGGTTATTTAGCGAGTGTCCATGATGGTGAGGTTATTTAGCGAGTGTCCATGTTAGGTTATTTAGCGAGTGTCCATGATGGTGAGGTTATTTTGCGAGTGTCCATGTTGGTTCGGATATCTAGCGAGTGTCCATGTTGTTTAGGTTATTTAGCGAGTGTCCATGATGGTTAGGTTATTTAGCGAGTGTCCATGTTGGTATATATGTTGAACTTCTTTCACACCGTACAGAGCCAACTATGCTCATCGAAGGACAACTTACTAAGCTCAAAAAGCAGTTCTAAAGAAAATGTATTTTCAATATAGATTTAAAAAATACTTAGCTCCAGTGGCTTCCTAATATCGGAAGGAAAAACATTCCTGATGGATGCAAAAGCGCATCTGAAAGCATGCAATGCAGAGACCGTCTTTATTCGATGACTAGCCAAAAAGGTGCTGCGAGGATGACCAGAGTTTGCGTGATGATGTCAGCAAGGTATTGTGGTTCATTTGCGGCAAGCGCTTTGTATGTAATGAGTGCAACCTTATAATGTATGAGTTCAGCAAGGAAGCCAATGCAGTTCGGTGAGCACTGGACAGACATGGTCGGATCTTGCAGTGCCCGTCATGTCGTGGAAGTCGTTTATTACATTAAGGCGAAATACAATGGAGGAATTAATTTTTTGTCGAAAACTAAAGCTGTGAAAGTTTGCCCAGTTTCAGCCAAAAACGGTATAGGTTATTATGCTGATTTTCTTTTTGATACGTGAAAATATAATCGTATTTTTTTTTACTTTTAATGTGATATATAGCATACTAAGGCTAAACCCATCCAAGGAAAGGACTTTTTGCAGGAAAATATATTCATGAAAAGTGGGCCAAGTTTTTCGCAAAATGTCGCGTAGGTAGTATGCCGATTTGCTCTTTTTTTCCATAAATTGTCATGGTGAAATTTCCCACTTTTAATGTAAAATATAGGATACTCAGGCTAAACACTACCGAGGAATGCACTGTTTGTTAAAAATACAGCTGTAAAAATGCGTCCAATTTAATCGTGAAATTTTCCACTTTTATTCTAACACATTGCATACTAAGGCTAAATACAATCGAGGAATTAACTTTCGTCGAAAAATTAAACTGTAAAAATTTGACCAATTTTGGGCAAAAACGGCATAGGTTAGTATGCGGATTATCTTTTTTTCCACTTTAAAATTTAATGGTGAAATTACCCACTTTTTTACATAATATATAGGATAAATTTTGATTTAAAGCTTTCGTGACTGCAGTAATTCATATTCTTAGTTCTTTCGGTAAAGTCACGTTGAAGGGAAACAATAAAATAATAAAATATATATTAAACAATAAAATTCTCAAGACGTTTATATATTTTATTATTTTATTGTTTCCCTTCAACGTGACTTTACCGAAAGAACTAAGATTATAATATATAGGATACTAAGGTTAAACACACCCGAGAATTGCACTTATGTTGATAATAAAGCTGTTAAAATTTGGCCAATATTGGCCAAAAAGGGCATAGGTTAGTATGACGATTATATTTTTTGGGACGTGAACATTTCATCATAAGATTTTCCACTTTTAATCTAATACATAGCATACTAAGGGCAAATACAATGGAGGAATGAACTTTTTCTTCGAAAATGTAGCTATGAAAATTTGGCTCATTTTGGGAAAACAAAATGCATAAGTGGCCTAACCCTAACCCTTACCCCTAACGCTGACCCCCTAAACCTAAATCCAAACCCTCATACGTGACCCTTACCCCTAACCCAAACCATACCCCCTAATCCTAACCCCTAATCCTAACCCCTAAACATAACCCCTAATGCTAGCCCCTAACCCTGATCCATATGCCTTTAAACGCATCTGAGCGAGATGAGTTGAATCGTATTTGGCGTGACTCTGTCGTAGAGTCGAAAGGCAAACACCACTTGCTTGTGACTTGTGCAACCGGGGCGGCATTTGCATTGAAGTCGATGCTGGGTGTGATTGTTGACTATTTGTATCGCACTGTTTGGGAATGCAGTGCGTTTCACTACTTCAGCACCGATGTTCACCAAATATTCAGTTTGTTACTTGAAAATCCGTGAAGAAATAAAGAATTGCAGTGCAAATCGGCCAGTTTCGTTTCTATTCCCGCGATTGACGTGTTACTTGTGCCCTCTGGTGGACACGTGCAGTACCACAACCATTCAATTCGTGGTTACGTCTGCTATGTGGTGAACATGTGCAGTACAGGCCAACACAGTAGGCCAGCAGTTGCCGCTGTCAGACGTCACCCGCGCATTCCCCGCAGTTGTGAGTCGCTGGTGCTGCGGTGTCCTGGCGTTAGTGCCAAGCGCGGTTGGCTGCAATGAAGCCGTGAAGACACCGCACAGTGCCACAGCTGCTGTACAGCGCCAGGCACTGCAGTTGTACCATGTGACCACACGGTGGCGATACTGCACCATGTTGGTTAAGTTGTTTAGCGAGTGTCCATATTTTATCAATTTATTATTTTATTCTCATTCTACGTGACTTTACCGAAAGAACCAAAGAAGATGAATCATTGCAGTCACGAAAGCTTTAAATCGAAAAATGGTTAGGTTATTTAGCGAGTGGTCCATGATGGTTAGGTTATTTAGCGAGTGTACATGATGGTTAGGTTATTTTGCAAGTGTCCATGATGGTTAGGTTATTTAGCGAGTGTCCATGATGGTTAGGTTATTTAGCGAGTGTCCATGATGGTTAGGTTATTTAGGGAGTGTCCATGATGGTGAGGTTATTTTGCGAGTGTCCATGTTGGTTAGGTTATTTAGCGAGTGTCCATGATGGTTAGGTTATTTAGCGAGTGTCCATGATGGTTAGGTTATTTAGCGAGTGTCCATGTTGGTTAGGTTATTTAGCGAGTGTCCATGTTGGTTAGGTTATTTAGCGAGTGTCCATGTTGGTTAGGTCATTTTGCAAGTGTCCATGTTGGTTAGGTTATTTAGTGAGTCTCCATGATGGTTAGGTTATTTAGCGAGTTGTCCCTGATGGTTAGGTTATTTAGCGAGTGTCCATGATGGTTAGGTTATTTAGTGGGTGTCCATGTTGGTTAAGTTACTTATCGAGTGTCCATGTTGGTTAAGCTATTTATCGAGTATCCATGATGGTTAGGTTATTTAGCGAGTGTCCATGATGGTTAGGTTATTTAGTGAGTGTCCATGATGGTTAAGTTATTTAGCGAGTGGCCCATGATGGTTAGGTTATTTAGTGAGTGTCCATGATGGTTAGGTTATTTAGTGAGTGTCCATGATGGTTAGGTTATTTAGCGATTGTCCAAGATTGTTAAGTTATTTAGCGAGTGTCCAAGATGGTTAAGTTATTTAGGGAGTGTCCATGTTGGTTAGGTTATTTAGCGAGTGTCCATGTTGGTTAGGTTATTTAGCGAGAGTCCATGATGGTTAGGTTATTTAGCGAGTGTCCATGATGGTTCGGTTATATATTGAGTGTCCATGATGGTTAGGTTATTTATTGAGTGTCCATGATGGTTAGGTTTTTTAGCGAGTATCCACGATGGTGAGGTTTTTTAGCGAGTGTCCATGTTGGTTAGGTTAGTTAGTGAGTGTCCATGATAATTAGGTTATTTATTGAGTGTCCATGATGGTTAGGTTATTTAGCGAGTGTCCCTGATGGTGAGGTTATTTTGCGAGTGTCCATGTTGGTTCGGTTACCTAGCGAGTGTCCATGTTGTTTAGGTTATTTAGCGAGTGTCCATGATGGTTATGTTATTTAGCGAGTGTCCATGCTGGTTAGGTTATTTAGCGAGTGTACATGAAGGTTAGGTTATTTTGCAAGTGTCCATGATGGTTAGGTTATTTAGCGAGTGTCCATGATGGTTAGGTTATTTAGCGAGTGTCCATGATGGTTAGGTTATTTAGGGAGTGTCCATGATGGTGAGGTTATTTTGCGAGTGTCCATGTTGGTGTGTATGTTGAACTTCTATCACACCGTACATAGCCAACCATGATCATCGGAGGTGCGGGGGAAGGACAACAAACTAAGCACAAAAGCAGTTCTCAAGAAATTTTATTTTCGATCTAGATTTAAAAAATGCGTAGCTCCAGTAACTTCCTAATATCGGAAGAACATTCCAGATGGCTGCAGAAGTGCATCTGAAAACGTGCAATGCAGTGACCGTCTTTATTTGACTAGCCAAAAGCTGGTGCGAGGATGACCAGAGTTTGCATGAGCGTTTATGCTCTTTGATGATACCAGCAAGGTATTGTGGTTCATTTGTGGCAAGCGCTTTGTATGTAATGGGTGCAACCTTATAATGAATGAGTTCGGGAACAGGAAGCCAATGCAGTTCAGTCAGCACTGGACAAACATGGTCGGATTTTGCAGTACCCGTCATGACGCCTGCCAAATAATTTTGTACACACTGCAGCTTGGCAATGTTTTTTGGCAGATGTGCCTAACCCCTAACCTTAAACCCTAACCGCTAACCTTAAACCCTAACCCTAACCTCTAACCCTACCCATAACCTTAACAGCTAACCTTATCCCCTAACCCTAACCCCGAACGCTAACTCCTAAGCATAACCCTCTAACCCTAAAAATGAACCCTAACCCCTAACCATTTTCCAAACCCGAATCCAAATGAACCCTAACCCCTAACCGCTAACCCCTAACCCTAACCACTACCATAACCCCTAACCCCGAGTCTAACCCTAACACTTAACCCTAACCCCTAACCCCAACTCTAACCCAATTTTAGCCAAACCACATAGGTTAGTATGCCGATTTTCTGTTTGGGACGTGAGCATTTCATAGTGAAATTTTCCACTTTTAATCTAATATATAGCATACTAAGTCTAAATATAATGGAGGAATTTACTTTTGTTTAAAAATAAAGCTGTGAAAGTTTGGCCAATTTTGGCCAAAAACAGCATAGGTTAGTATGCCGATTAACTTTTTTATATTTGAAAATTTCATGGATAAAATTCCCCACTTTTTTACGTAATATATAGGATACTAAGGCTAAACACAACCAAGGAATGCACTTTTGTTGAAAAATAAAACTAGGAAAATTGGGCCAAATTTGCCAAAAAACGGCAGATTTTTTTATGGACGTGAAAATTTCATCGTGAAAAGTCGCCACCGGTGTGCTGGAGAGCCAAGCCACAACATCTACAAAGTGCTGTTCAGAGCGAGCAGCACCCATGGAGGTCGTCACGGCACACGAGGGGGTGGCTGGACAGCGCCACACCCGAACGACGCTCGTCTCAACAGCAGCGATGATTACACACCGCACCGGCTACTCGTTTGTGTGTGTGCACACAAACACAGTGTACACACACACAGTGTACAAACACACACAAAGTGTTTACACACGCAGTGTACACACACACAGTGTGTAAACACACAGTGTACACACACACAGTGCGTACACACACACAATCTACACGCAATAATGTCCTTGTTGTTGCCGAGTCTGAAATCATCTTGTGAAAGTCAAAGTGCCGCAATGAGCCCGTCCCTCATGACACAACCAGAAAAAAATCCCAGCTTGGACACTTTTAAATGTATCGAGTTGAAATATGAAGAGGTGAAGGTGAAATGTGAAGAAGTGATGGTGAAGAGCGAAGAAGTGAAGGTAAAATGTGAAGATGAAGATTCAACTCCGAAATCGGACCTTCACATTGATGGAGGCAACGTGAAGCAGGAGGAGAATTCTGACTGTGAGGCAGAGCAAGGCAACTCCCAGCAGTTTGTGGAAGTGGAGGTGTGGGTGGACTTCCTCCGAGACAATACAAAGTCAAATGGAGACCCGGTAGATGTGTAAGCTTAAGACGATGTCGCTTAAATAGATGCACCTGTCACAGGCCTTTAATGATAAGAATGTGAACACTCAATTCCTAGGTCCAATGTGGGGGCTACCGTTCCCCGCCATCACTGAATTGTCGGGGCCGTTGCCCACTGACTCCCCCGTTCCATTCATACCGCTACCCCCCCCGGCTGCTCTGTCAGGTCCAGACTACCGACCCCTAATGCCTCGCCCCCCTGTACCTCTGCCTGGGATGTCGACCGCGTGTGCGTAGCTTAATTAGCGGCTCGTACGCTTTGCGCTCGCGATGCGCTACCCTGTTCAACGGCGGCGTGTCGCGGTGAGCGCGCTTGCAAAGTAAAACCCCGTCCTGCACGGGAATAAACAGGCGCGGTGCGCCTCCGTGGGATTCCCTCCCACCCACGCTCCACGCGCTTAAGCAAAAACAAACACGCCGCGATTACTTTGCTCCGATTTAACGGGCTGTTTACACAGCTGCGTATTCGCACACGCCAGGCGCTTAGTTCGCTATTAGACAGTCGCGCGAGTGCGCGACCACCACCCCGCCACCCCGTCACACAGGCGCGCGAGCGCAAAGCGCTACTGTAGGCTATTGCGCAGGTACGCGAGCGCTGGGCACCACCGAAAATATTAGTGTAGGTACGCGCGCGCTGAACAATACTGTAAACGATCGTACAAGTACCGGCACTAAGCACGTTCTACTCCCTTATTCGCTGCAAACAACCGCGTATGCGCGCGACCACAAAACACTCTGTACACACTCGTACCGGTATGCGAACACCAAACACTCCGTCTCCCTCCTCGCACTCACAGTGACCACGACACAGCTTTATCCTATTAGTGGTTTTATTCCCCGAGAGTATCGAACTAGACGGTGTGTGTCAGTACGGACCAGCAGGACAGGTCTAACCTATCTCGCTACTGCCTGATACTTAATGGACCTGTCTGCCCTCTATTTTCTCTCCGAATTTCGTCCCTTTGTCTTACCTCTCTCCCTCGTACTTACGGTCCGACCTCGCAGCGATGGAGGTCGCGGATAGATGATGCTGTAAACAGGATCTGGCTGTTCTCTGCCCCGTCTCACGGACGTGCGAGTGGTCATTTAATTCTCAGTTAAGCCATGGCGCCGCAGTGCCATTTGGCCTGGGGGGGGGGGGGGGTGGCCTGCCAATTCCCTGACCCTGAGAAACCGTGGAGCACCCCCACGAGGGGGCCTCTCGGGTAAAAACTCAGGGCAGGTGCCCCCCTCCCCTCCCCATGAGGCCCTACTTGAGTGTGTGTGTGTTTAGGTAGGGGGGGGGGGGCGGGGAAGTGCTGTGATGGGAGCCAGGTGGCTTCTCGGTCGCAGCAGCACAGCGACGGGCCCGGTTTCGACGGAGCGGCTTCGCTGTTGTGGCACCACATAGCCCCCCCGAGGTGCCAGTCCCCGTCCCGGGTTGACTGGAGCACCTCGCCTGGGTTGCTCCCACGAGGTAGCGCCACGGGGTCCGCGGGACTCGTCCAGTCCTCGTCGCCGGCCTCGGGGGTGGTGGCTCCGTCTCCTGGAGTTCGGGCGGCGGTCTCCTCCCCCACTCCAGCGGTTTTCCTTGGTCCTTGGTATCTGCGGGCTGGGAGACAAACTCGGGGGCGGTAGGGTTTAGGGGCCGTCGTCCCCGTTCTCCCTGGCCCGGGTCAGGACCCCCCGGGGCCCGGGGCTCCGTGGGGCCCATATACCGTGTGAGGCCCCCGGGTATGGGGGATGTGGGGACCCCGGGGTTTCGGGGTACTCGAGCGGCGGGGTTCTCCTTCGCTGGGGCCGCCCTCCATGGTTTTAGTCGCCGGACGTTGACCACCATCTCCCGGCCTCTCTCCCCCCCTTGAATCAGTACCGTCCAGGGGGAGATCTGTAGTCCCACGGTCCAGGGTCCCCGCCAGTAGGTGGTTAGCTTCCCCGCCTGCCCGGCCCCGACGCGAGGGGTGTGCAGCCATACCTTAGAGCCCGCCGAGTAGAAAGGGGGCTCCATTCGGGGTCGGGTCCCCCGCTCCTGCCTCGGGTGTGCGGCCTCGCCTTGCGGGTAGGCCCGGCCCCTCGCTCCTCGTAGGGTCTCCATCAGGTGCTCCATGGGGCGGCTCCCTTCCTCTCATTGCGGCGAAGGGACACCGAACAGCAGATCTGTGGGTAGGCGAGACTCACGACCAAACATCATTAGGAACGGGGTCTGTCCCGTAGATGTGTGTACCGTGGTGGTGTAGGCGAACAGAGCATAGGGGAGGTGTTCGTCCCAGTCCCGTTGATTCGCGGCCGCCATGCGTTTAAGCTTCCCGGCTAGAGTCTGGTTCATCCTCTCTACCATCCCATTTGCCTGGGGGTGGTACGCCGTAGTTCGGTCCTTCTGGATCCCGAAATCCCGGCACAGCGCCTGGAATAGCTCTGCCTCGAACTCACAACCCTGGTCGGTAATGACTCGTTCGGGGATCCCGTGCTTCAGTACGTAGTGTTCCACGAATGCTCGGGCCACTACGAGGGCTGTCTTATCGGGGATGGCCACCACTACGGGATAGCGTGTGAAGTACTCCACCGCTACGAGAATATATCGGTTGCCCCGGTGGGATCGCGGGAATGGCCCTTGCAGGTCGATCCCAACCAGCCGATTCGTTCGACTGACGCGGAACGGTCTCAGGGGTACCTGGTATCGCGCTGGTTTCGGCCCGCATTGCTGGCACGCGCGGCAGCCCTGTACCCAGGCGGCCATGTCTTGTGCTAACTTGGGCCAGAGATACTGACGACGCAGGGTTTCCCGAGTGCGCCGTTCCCCGTCATGGCCCCCGAGCGGGTGGTCGTGCACCAGTCTTAGCAGCTGGGGTCGCACCTGGGCGGGAACACAGATGCACCCAGGCTGGCCGGCTTCGGTCAGCTCTCGTACTACCCCGTTCTGCACGCACAACCGGGCGTACAAACCACTCCAGGGTCCTGGTAGGGCGTCCTTCTTCTCCCGTAGGGCCGCTTCCACCGCCGCCAGATCCGGATCCCGCAGCTGGGTCCGTCTCAGCTGCGCGTCGTCCAGGCCCGGAAAGGCGCAGCCGACGTCCTCCTGGATCCGATCGGGTGGGGTTGCGCGACCCATCGGGCCCCGGGGTGTGGGCCCCGTGCCCGCCGAGTGGTCCCCCGGGTCCCTGGTTCCTCCTACCGGGGTCTCTGTGGCACATACTGCACTGGTTCTCACCGGGGGAGGGTTAGTCTCGGTGCGCTCCTGGGGGCCTGCCACCTGCCGGCAACGGTCCCCCGTGAAGCATGGGCAGACTTCCTCCAACCTTGTCTCGGCGCACACCGCGGGCCGCCTCGACAAGGCGTCCGCGTTTGCGTGCGTACGCCCAGCTCGGTACTCTATTTGCAGGTTGTACTCCTGCAACTGCGCCAGCCATCGCACCATCTGCCCCCGCGGTTCCTTGAATGTAAGGAGAAACTGCAGGGCATAATGGTCGGTGCGCACCCGACATTTCCTGCCTTACAAATACGGTCGGAACTGTTTACACGCAAAGATCACGGCATACAGTTCTTGACGGGTCACGCAATAATTCAGCTCGGCCCCACTCAGGGTCCGACTGGCGTATGCGATGACCCGCTCCGTCCCACCCTGCACCTGTGACAGCACCGCGCCCAGCCCACTGCTGCAGGCGTCGGTGTTCAAGATAAAATCCGTGGGGAAATCTGGGAAAGCTAGGGTGGGGGTGTGGGTGAGGTGGTCTTTGAGGGCAGTGAAGGCCGTTTGGCAGGCCTCCGTCCATCGATAGGGGTTCTTAGGGGAGGTGAGTTGGGTGAGGGGGCGTGCAATCTCGCTGAATCCCTTTACAAATCGACGATAATAGGTGGCGAGGCCCAAGAATGACCTGATCTCCGTCAGATTCCTGGGCCGTGGCCATTCCACTACGGCGCGCACCTTTTCCGGATCGGTGCGCACCCCCACCTCGCTGACTCGGTGTCCGAGGTACCCTACCTCGTGCTGCGCAATGTAGCACTTACGCGGCTTGAGCTTGAGATGGGCTGCTCGTAGTCGCTGGAACACCTCTCGCAACCTGGACCAGTGCTCGGACAGAGATCTGCTGAACACTATCACGTCATCCAGGTAAATCAGGCACTGTTCCCACTGTAAGCCCCGCATTACCAACTCCATCAACCGCTGGAACGTCGCGGGCGCGTTAGTGAGTCCGAACGGAAGCACTCGAAACTCGAACAGCCCCATCGGGGTGGTAAACGCGGTTTTCGGCCGATCCTCCTCCGCCATCTCCACCTGCCAGTACCCGGACACCAGATCGAGGGTGGAAAAATACCGTGCTCCTGCGAGGCTGTCAAAGGTGTCGTCGATGCGCGGTATGGGGAAGGCGTCGCCGAGGGTGACTGCGTTCAATTTTCGGTAATCAACGCAGAATCGGGTCGACCCGTCTTTTTTCGTCACTAGCACCACCGGGGCAGACCAGGGGCTCGTCGAGGGCTGAATTATGTTATCACGTAGCATGTCCGCGACTGCCTCCTTGATCTGGGTCCGTTCGGGCGCACCCACCCGGTATGCGGGGAGTTTGATCGGTCGGGCTGCACCTGTGTCAATTTGGTGCTTAACAAGGTCTGTTCGGCCTACATCTGAATCGTGCTCACTGAACACGTCGGCGTACTCCCGTAACAACTCGCGCAGCTGATCGGCCTCCCCCTTAGGTAAATCTGCCCAAGGCACATGTAACGCATCATGCAGGGGAGCGATCTCGGCCCGGGGGGTTGGGCCGACCCGCCAGGCCAGATCCTGGTTGTCCTCGGAGTGGCCAGGGTCTTCCGCCCAGAGTGCAAACACCAAGTCGTTAGAGTAGCGCGCGTGCAGGGGGTGTATGGTGGCTACTGTGGTGCGTCGTCGTAACATCGCCGGGGTACTGTGTGCGTTAAACACCCGCATGAACAGTCGGCCCCCATCTGCATTTACCAGCGTGGCTGACCCTACGACTCCGTACCGCGCTGCCAACTCCCGGTGAGGAGTTAGCATTACCTCGCTCAATGGTCGGTGTGAGGGGTCGGCGGAGGGGGTAGCCACTGGCACCAGCATCTCGGCGAGCGGCCTGATGGTGACGGCCGACACCAGCGTAGCGGCCACGGGTGTGAAGCGAGGGCGATTCGGCTCGGGTCCCAGGAACGGGATCCGCTCCCTGCTGCCCTCCGCGGTGGCGCATCGCTGGCGGGGCTGCACGTTGAGCCCCTAATTTTATATTCTTAGCTCTTTCGGTAAAGTCACGTTAAAGGGAAACAATAAAATAATAAAATATATATAAAACAATAAAAAATTATCACGACGTTTCGACCATAACACAAATGTCGTGAGATTTTTTTTATTGTTTTATATATATTTTATTATTTTATTGTTTCCCTTTAACGTGACTTTACCGAAAGAGCTAAGAATATGAATTACTGCAGTCACGAAAGCTTTAAATCAAAATTTCCAAATTTTAGTTGTCTACACACACACAAACTACGCATACACACAAACTACGCATACACCTTGACTAACACACACACATCGACGGACGCATACACATATCGACTCACACACACGAACAGATTCACACACATAGACTTACACACACACACATCTATTTATAAAGACACAGCGACTTACACACACATGCACCTACACACAAAGAAATGGACGTACACACTCACATGGACTCACGCACACACACATCGACGCAGACACGCACATGGACTCGCATGCACACAAGGCCGTAGACAATAAATAAAATATATAAAATACTTTTTTAAACATGCTTTTATGAGATGTACTAAAAAGTTTCAAATAAATATTTTCTGTTCAAGTACTTTGCATTATATGTTTCATATACTCTTGATGTAACTGACTCTAAATAAAAGCGTGGGGCGCACGTACTATTTTTCAGCAAATATGTCTGTATTCAGAATGGTAAGTGTTCATATCTTATCATGTAGTAATTTGAACGTAAAGGTTTTATTCATAATAAAGGTTTTTGGGTTATATCGCGTTATTTATAAATGTGTCGTAACCCTCCACCAAAAAAAGTGTCACGTTGACAAAGGACAAATAATTCACTACTTTAGCCCACCTGTGTGTTGAAGAGTGAATCCACAACATTTACAGTTTGAGTACAACGTTTCGCTGGTAATTACATCCAGCATCATCGGGCATTCGCCAGAATGGAAAAGCCCTCGCTTGCTCCCGGTCTTAAATAGAGCAGCAGGGTGACGTCATCATTTAACTCATTTCAGGTGCAGAGATTTGAGGTGGAGGGGAGTATT
Organism: Petromyzon marinus; assembly: GCF_048934315.1. Taxonomy (NCBI): domain Eukaryota; kingdom Metazoa; phylum Chordata; class Hyperoartia; order Petromyzontiformes; family Petromyzontidae; genus Petromyzon; species Petromyzon marinus. Next base: position 21,850,800 of record NC_133688.1, on the reverse strand, counting down.
GTAATTATGTAATCGATTAGTAATCAGTCAATGGTTATGATTAGTAATGAGTTGTAGATTAGTAATTAGTTGTAATGTGTGTTAGTGATTATATGCTATGTTAGTAATCCGTTAATTAGTATGTGTTTCCCCTATAAGGAATTGTAATATGTATTATTTAATAATACGCTTCCAGGCCGCACTAAGCCTGTAGCAGTCAGAGCGATTAAAGTTATTTTTATTCCTCTCAATTTCAATGGATTCTCTAATTAGTCTTTGCCAGTAATAATTAGTTTTACACAACGCTTCAACGTTATCAAAATCAATTGAGTGTCCTTGTTGACAAGCATGTTCTGCCACTGCCGACAGTTGTGTTTGAGATAATTTCATATTTCTTTGATGTTCTTTTAGTCTTACGCTGATGTTACGTCCCGTCTGTCCAATATAGCATCTGCCACAAACAATTAATCCGATATACACCTTCTGTTGATAATTTAGGTAATGCGTCTTTAGTGCAAGATACCAGTTTTTGAATTTTGTGTACTATACGAAATCTTACAGTAATGGTTTGCTTTTGCAAAAACGGGCTAATTTGTCAGTTACTCCTGAGATATATGGAATTAGTATTATTTTAACAATCTGATCGCTTTCAGCAGTATTGCTTTGCGATCGTGATTTGGCATTCAGTGCTCTGTTAAATTGAGCATTATTGTAGCCATTCTGTCGTAGTGTGTCTTTAACGTGTTGGATCTCTCTCACTAGACTTTCACCATCTGACACTCTTTTAGCCCAATGTACGAGCGTCTTGATAAGAGAGGATTTCTGAGCTGGATGATGATGCGAATCTGCATTCAGATAGGCATCAGTGTGCGTTTGCTTTCTGTAAACGCTGTGTGTTATTTTACCGTTTAGGCCATGTCCAAGCAAAATATCTAGGAATGGGAGTGTGTTATTCACCTCCATTTCCATGGTGAACTGGATGGACGGGTTTTGTGCATTGAGATGATTTAGAAAATCATTAAGTGTATCTTTACCATGTGGCCAGACAACCAAAGTGTCATCCACATATGTAAACCAAAAAGATGGTTTTAATGTGCTCGAGGCAAGTGCTCTTATTTCAAAGTGTTCCATGTACAAATTTGCTATAGCAGAGGATAAAGGAGAGCCCATTGCTGCTCCTTCCTTTTGTTTAAAGAAATCCCATCTCCATAAGAAGTAAGTGTTATATTCTTAGTTCTTTCGGTAAAGTCACGTTGAAGGGAAACAACAAAATAATAAAATATATATATAACAACAAAAATTCTCACGACGTTTCAACCATAACACAAACGGTCGTCTTCAGGTGTGTTGGTTTGCATAAATTTATTTTTAAATGGTGCATTTATTTATTTATAAAAAAAACGTTAGCGCCATGCGCAGCGATTTGGCAGTTTATTTAGGACTAGTCCATCTATATTCTGAAAAGAGGAGGGGGGAGACGAATTTTTTTTTTATAATGTATACTGTCTGAAAGCCACTGTAAGCGTGAACAACCAATTAAGACCTGAAATGGTTTATCAAATCTTTCCAATGATTGCTAAGATAGAATCCATCTTCTCGGTTGAAATTGTCTCTGTGCTTGTATATGTGGATAGCCTCATGAACGAATCTCTCATGGTAGCCAGATGGCTTACAAAGAACCTCTGTCTTGGAAAAGTCAATGGCATGTGAGCCTACTGAATTATAACAATGATCTGCCACGGCCGAGGTGTTGGTCCTACCGTGTTTAAGGTCTGCTTTGTGTTCACGAATGCGGTCCGAGACATGGCGTTTGGTTTCTCCAATGTAACTACTACCACAGAGGCAACTTAGTTTGTAGACACCAGGGTATTGTATGTCCGGAATCACATCTTTTACAGACGGAACCAGATCACGGATTTTATGTAATGTGTTGAAACGGACCTGGATCTTGTGTTTATTCAAGATTTTGGAGATCTTTTTTGTGATCCCCGCAATGTAGGGTAAAGTGATGGTTTTGAAAGGCTCCTCAAGAGGGTTCCTCTTCATGGTTTGAGTGATAGCTTTGCGGATTGTATAGTCGGAGTAACCATTAGCCTTAAGAGCTTGGTGTACGTGCTTGAGTTCACTGCCTATGTGTTCCTGGTTGGATATGCATTGGGCTATATGATACAGAGTCTTGATGAGAAAATTCTTCTGTGATGGATGGTGGTGGGAATCCGGTTTCAGATAAGCATCCGTATGGGTAGCTTTCCTGTAGACAGAGTGGCTCATTGAACCATCAGGTCTCTTTTTAATTAGGACATCCAAAAAAGGTGTCTTGCCATCTATTTAGACTTCCATGGTAAATCTGATGGCGGGGTGTCTGGAATTAATGTGGTCTAGACCACGTTAATTCCAGACACCCCGCCATCAAATTCACCATGGAAGTGGAGAAAGATGGCAAGCTGTCATTCTTGGATGTTCTGTTTGAGAGGAGACCTGATGGCTCATTGGGACATTCTGTCTACAGGAAACCCACCCACACAGATTCCTACTTGAAACCTGATTCCCACCACCACCCGACGCAAAATAATTCTCTCATCAAAAGTTATGCCACAGGGCTCATTGCATTTTGGACCAACACCACCTGACTAGTGAATTAAAACATGTACATCTGGCCCTAAAAAGGAATGGATACTCTGACCGTACTATCCGCCAAGCTGTTTCTCCCTCCATACAGAAACAACCACTTGATACTCCGATCAAAACCATCACACTACCATATATAGCAGGCGTTACTAAAAAGATCTCCAAAATTCTAAACAAACACAAGATCCTGGTCCGGTTCAATGCAGTACACAAAATCCGTGACCTGATCCCTTCCGTGAAGGATGTCATTCCTGACTTACAGTACCCCGGAGTTTACAAATTGATCTGCACCTGTGGTGACTGCTATATCGGGGAGACGAAACGACATGTCTCTGACCAAATTCGCGAGCACAAATCAGATTTGAAACAAGGCAGAACGAATTCTTCTGCCGTAGCTGATCACTCTTACAACACTGTGGGTGATCACAATATAATTTTCTCCGATACCAAGGTACTTTGCAAACCCACGGGTTTTTATGAGAGATATGTTCACGAGGCAATTCAGATTTACAAAACTGACACAATTTCAACCGAGAGGATGGTTTCAAATTAAGCAACCATTGGAAAGATGTTCTGAATCAAACCAAACATTAAACTAATTTTCAATGGTACAGGATGTATTTTTTCAAGTAGTGGTATCCCAAACTTTGCAAGCTGCTTAAATTCCCTTTTCACACCATCAATATCTAAACTCCCCCCTCCCCTCCCCCCCTCGCCGACCTGCACATGTTCACCCCCTCTACACCGTTCTTCATGCTAAGTCCGCCAATTAAATGCTACTTTTTATGCTAATTCCTTTGTCAAGGCGCTCTGTTGCCTCTCACACAGCTTAAAGGTCGCGGTCTGAGCTTGGCTGTGTTCACTCCAGCGCTGTCCTCTAAACAGTCTGGTCCCTTCACCTGATGAAGGCCACTTGTGTTGTGGCCGAAACGTCGTGATTTTTGTTGTTTTATTTTTTACCTACGTGACTTTACCGAATAGAACCAAAGAGTATGGATCCTTGCAGTCACGAAAGCTTCAAATCTAGAATTGAATATCTTATTATTGTAATGTACAGTTTTTCATGCGTTGATGATTGTGAACGTCTCGATTGACAATCGCAAGTAACTAGTGATATGTTGGTCATATGTTGTAATGTAAACGTGTAAGTTTTTAAGCCGTTTATGTTTGTGAATGTCTGCATTGACAATGGAAAGAAACTGCTCATATGTTTTGATTTAAAGCTTTCGTGACTGCAGTAATTCATATTCTTAGTTTTTTCGGTAAAGTCACGTTGAAGAGAAACAACAAAATAACAAAATATATATAAAACAATAAAAAATTCTCACGACGTTTCGACCATAACTCAAACGGTCATCATCAGGTGTGTCGGTTTGCATAAATTTATTTTGAAAACGGCATATTTATTTATATATATAAAAATAACGTTTGCGTCACGCGCAACGATGGCAGTTTGCCAGGACTAGTCCATCTATTTTTTGAAAAGAGGAGGGGGGAGACGAAATTTGTTTTTATGTATGCTGTCTGAAAGGCACTGTAAGCGTGAACAATCAATCAAGAACTGAAATGATTTATCAAATCTTTCCAATGATTGCTAAGATAGAATCCATCTTCTCGGTTGAAATTGTCTCTGTGTTTGTATATGTGTATATATATACAAACACAGAGACAATTTCAACCGAGAAGATGGATTCTATCTTAGCAATCATTGGAAAGATTTGATAAATCATTTCAGTTCTTGATTGATTGTTCACGCTTACAGTGCCTTTCAGACAGCATACATAAAAACAAATTTCGTCTCCCCCCTCCTCTTTTCAAAAAATAGATGGACTAGTCCTGGCAAACTGCCATCGTTGCGCGTGACGCAAACGTTATTTTTATATATATAAATAAATATGCCGTTTTCAAAATAAATTTATGCAAACCGACACACCTGATGATGACCGTTTGAGTTATGGTCGAAACGTCGTGAGAATTTTTTATTGTTTTATATATATTTTGTTATTTTGTTGTTTCTCTTCAACGTGACTTTACCGAAAAAACTAAGAATATGCTCATATGTTCTTAATATGTTCTAGATTTGGAGTTTTCGTGACTGCAAGGATCCATATTCTTTTGTTCTTTCGGTAAAGTCACGTAAGTGAAAAAATAATAAAATAAATTAAATCACGACGTTTCGATTGCAACACAAGCAATCATCAGGTGTGACAACCACAGCAAGAATTTTTTTTTACTTAAGTGGGAGAGAAACCAGAGTTAGGGCAGTTACATACGTCAGAGAAGGGGGGGGGGAAGGGGGCGAATGGGGAGAGGAAGGACGAGCGCTGCAGGTACGCTGAGAGCAAAAAAACCAACCTGATTGCTGCCAAGATAGTTGATTGTGTCCACAATCTGCTAAACGCTGAGGATGCAATTAACTCGGTAAAATAGACTAGTACCCTGTAGTAAAGATGGAAACAACTATGAACAGTAACATTTTACTTGGTTAATAACATCTTTCCAATGATTGCTCAATTTGTACAGTGAGGGAAAAAAGTAATTGATCCCCTGTTGATTTTGTACATTTGCCCACTGACAAAGAAATGATCAGTCTATAATTATAATGGTAGGTTTATATGAACAGTGAGAGACAGAACAACAAAAAAAATCCAGAAAAACGCATGTAAAAAATGTTATAAATTGATTTGCATTTTTATGAGGGAAATAAGTATTTGACCCCTCTGCAAAACATGACTTAGTACCTGGTGGCAAAACCCTTGTTGGCAATCACAGAGGTCAGACGTTTCTTGTAGTTGGCCACCAGGTTTGCACACATCTCAGGAGGGATGTTGTCCCACTCCTCTTTGAAGATCTTCTCCAAGTCATTAAGGTTTCGAGGCTGACGTTTGGCAACTCGAACCTTCAGCTCCCTCCACAGATTTTCTATGGGATTAAGGTCTGGAGACTGGCTAGGCCACTCCAGGACCTTAATGTGCTTCTTCTTGAGCCACTCCTTTGTTGCCTTGGCGGTGTGTTTTGGGTCATTGTCATGCTGGAATACCCATCCACGACCCATTTTCAATGCCCTGGCTGAGGGAAGGAGGTTCTCACCCAAGATTTGACGGTACATGGCCCCATCCATCGTCCCTTTGATGCGGTGAAGTTGTCCTGTCCCCTTAGCAGAAAAACACCCCCAAAGCATAATGTTTCCACCTCCATGTTTGATGGTGGGGATGGTGTTCTTGGGGTCATAGGCAGCATTCCTCCTCCAAACACGGCGAGTTGAGTTGATGCCATAGAGGTCCATTGTGGTCTCATCTGACCACAACACTTTCACCCAGTTGTCCTCTGAATCATTCAGATGTTCATTGGCAAACTTTAGACGGGCATGTATATGTGCTTTCTTGAATAGGGGGACCTTGCGGGCGCTACAGGATTTCAGTCCTTCACGGCGTAGTGTGATACCAATTGTTTTCTTGGTGACTATGGTCCCAGCTGCCTTGAGATCATTGACAAGATCTTCCCGTGTAGTTCTGGGCTGATTCCTCACCGTTCTCATAATCATTGCAACTCCACGAGGTAAGATCTTGCATGGAGCCCCAGGCCGAGGGAGATTGACAGTTCTTTTGTGTTTCTTCCATTTGCGAATAATCGCACCAACTGTTGTCACCTTCTCACCAAGCTGCTTGGTAATGGTCTTGTAGCCCATTCCAGCCTTGTGTAGGTCTACAATCTTGTCCCTGACATCCTTGGAGAGCTCTTTGGTCTTGGCCATGGTGGAGAGTTTGGAATCTGATTGATTGATTGCTTCTATGGACAGGTGTCTTTTATACAGGTAACAAGTTGAGATTAGGAGCACTCCCTTTAAGAGTGTGCTCCTAATCTCAGCTCGTTACCTGTATAAAAGACACCTGGGAGCCAGAAATATTTCTGATTGAGAGGGGGTCAAATACTTTTTACCCTCATTAAAATGCAAATCAATTGATAACATTTTTGACATGCGTTTATCTGGATTTTGTTCATAATAAAGGTTTTTGGGTTAGATCGCGTTTATTTATAAATGTGTAGTAACCCTCCACCACCCGACACGGCCAATCAGCAAAAAAAAGCGTCACGTTGACAAAAGACAATTCACTACTTTAGCCCACCGGTGAATCCACATTTACAGTTTGAGTACGACGTTTCGCTGGTAAATACATCCAGCATCATCAGGCAATTCGCCAGAATGGTAAAGCCCTCGCTTGCTCCCAGTTTTATATAGAGCAGCAGGGTGACGTCATCACTTAACTCATATCAGGTGCAGTGATTAGAGGCGGGGGGGGGGTATTGTAATTATATAATCGATTAGTAATCAGTCATTGGTTATGAATATTAATGAGTTGTAGATTAGTAATTCTTTAAATCAAAATGTAATGTGTATTATTTAATAATACGCTTCCAGGCCGCACTAAGCCTTTAGCTGTCAGAGCGATTAAAGTTATTCTTGTTCCTCTCAATTTCAATGGATTCTCTAATTAGTCTTTGCCAGTAATAATTAGTTTTACACACCACTGACTGCAACATTGTCAAAATCAATTGAGTGTCCTTGTTGACAAGCATGTTCTGCCACTGCCGACAGTTGTGTTTGAGATAATTTCATATTTCTCTGATGTTCTTTTAGTCTTACGCTGATGTTACGTCCCGTCTGTCCAATGTAGCAGCTGCCACATAAACAATTAATCCGATATACACCTTCTGTTGATAATTTAGGTAATGCGTCTTTAGTGCAAGATACTAGTTTTAGAATTTTGTGTACTGTACCAAATCTTACTGTAATGTTTTGCTTTTGCAAAACACGGGCTAATTTGTCAGTTACTCCTGAGATATATGGAATTTTTATTGTTTTAACAATCTGGTCGCTTTCAGCAGTATTTCTTTGCGATCGTGATTTAGCATTCAGTGCTCTGTTAATTTGAGCATTATTGTAGCCATTCTGTCGTAGTGCGTCTTTAACGTGTTTAATCTCTCTCACTAGACTCTCACCATCTGACACTGTTTTAGCCCGATGTATGAGCGTCTTGATAAGAGAGGATTTCTGAGCTGGATGATAATGTGATTCTGCATTCAGATAGGCATCAGTGTGCGGTAGCTTTCTGTAAACGCTGTGTGTTATTGTCTCTCACTGTTCAAATAAACCTACGATTAAAATTATAGACTGCTCATTTCTTTGTCAGTGGGCAAACGTACAAAATCAGCAGGGGATCAAATACTTTTTTCCCTCACTTTATAATGCAAAGCACCACCCAGTACAACACTTAACACAGCACCACCCAGTACAACAATTAACACAGCACTACCCAGTACAACACCAAACACAGCACCACACAGCACAGCACCCAGCACAGCACCACACAGTACAACACTTAACACAGCACTACCCAGTAGAACACCCAACACAGCACCACCCAGTACAACACCCAGCACAGCACCATCCAGTATAACACCCAGCACAGCACCGCCCAGTACAACACCCAGCACAGCACCACCCAGTACAACACCCAACACAGCACCACCCAGCACAGCACCCAGCACAGCACCCAGCACAGCACCCAGCACAGCACCCAACACAGCACCCAACACAGCACCCAGTACAGCACCACCCAGTACAACACCCAGCACAGCACCACCCAGTAGAACACTTAACACAGCACCACCCAGTACAACACTTAACACAGCACCACCCAGTACAACACCCAGCACAGCACCCAGAACAGGACCACCCAGCACAGCACCACCCAGTACAACACCCAGCACAGCACCACCCAGCACAGCACCACCCAGTACAACACCCAACACAGCACCATCCAGCACAGCACCACCCAGTACAACACCCAGCACAGCACCATCCAGCACAGCACCCTGCACAGCACCACCCAGCACAGCACCACCCAGTACAACACCCAGCACCTGTGGTGCCACAGCAGCGAAGCTGTTCCGTCGGAGCTGTGTCTGCAACGCCACCACGAGAAAACGTCCGGGCCAACGCTGCTTCTCCCTCACCACCCCCCACATGAGCAAATACACACACACACCCCCACGTAGGATCTCGTGGGGAAGTCACCTGGCCTCCAGGTTTTCACCCAGGGGCCCTCCTCGTAGGGACATTCCCCACGGTTTCCTGGGGCCATCAAATTGGCCGAGGCTTCCCCGAAGTTAAATGTCAATGCGGCGCTGTAAATTAACGATCACAGGTCACGGCCAGGCCATCCAGCCATCGCGATGAGATAGCACACAGGGCAGAATCAGCCTGGTAGGCGCCTGATTGGCTGCGCAGGTCAGGATGTTTAAAGAACTTGATAGATACCAGGGTAAGCATCTGATTGGGCGGAAAAGTATGCTTGCACACCGTGGCTAATGGCAACGGCCCAGCGGCGGCCACTTTTGATGGGTAGAGAGGGAAGCAGATGTCGGTGAAAGCACCGATGCGGGTGCACCAATGGCGGTGAGAAAACGCTGGTTGGCCAGGCAGTTCTTTGATGTAGGAAAGGATAAAATGGGAGAGCAGAGCACAATTGTTAGTTTGCATTCTCCTCAAGTCAGCCATCGGAGCAGTCAGCTTGCCGGCCACTGGGTCGTCCGTGTGACGAGTCTCAGCGAAGCCAGGCCCCGCTCCCAGCAAGAACTTCGTGCAGCCTCGCCTCTCCTCTACTGCCCGCGCATCCGAGCCGAACCGTGAGTACGAAAGAGTTGGGATTTAAGCGTAAAAGCCTAGGGAGGTTAATTCGAAATAGGCGGGACAGATTGGGTCTTAGACCGTCGGGAATAGGTTAGCTATTCTACTAATATTGACTCCGGGCACCGTAATATTTAGCATCGGACTCGCCGAGAATAAACTGTTAGTGATCAAAAACCTTGTCGTGTGGTTTCTACGAGTGTGGGAAAAGCGCATGGTGGTGCAAGTACGCTCGTCGTAAAACGGAGATTTGCGCACGAATAACTCTATTGAGGCGGCCAGTGTGTGCGCACCCGACCAAAGTTCCTGCGTAATTGTGCCCTGTGTTTGCACGCGAGTGCGTATTTACCCGCGTGTTTGCGCTCACCCATGCGTGTAGCTCGTGTGCGTATAGTGAGCGGCGGCGGACTCGCACAGGGGCACGTGAGATTATTCATACGGCCTTTGTTTGGCGTGTGCGTGTGGGGAGTGGCGGCGTACCGCACAGGGGCACGTGAGATTATTCATACAGCCGTTTAATCATCTCCGAGACACTCCCTCCAATCGGCTACGCGTGTACGAGTGATGTAACTGCCCTTTGACCCCTGCCCCTCCATCCCGCGCGTGCGATTGGTGCGCGTCGTTGTGAGAGCGGCCGCGTCGGGTTAGAGCTGCAGCGGGCATACGAGTGTGAGCAGGAGCATACGGGGAGTCTCCTACTAACGTTTGGAGGAGTGTGCGCATAGAGTGTGTGAATTAATCCCCAGGTGGCTAAGCGCCAGCCGCGAGACATGCCCCACACAGAGGACGTGAAGGCGGCGAGGCCTTGGACTTGAGGGGCCGCGGCGAGAGGAGGGGAATCGGGGAGCAGCAACCCTCCCCAGGAAGAACAAGAGGGGAGCAGTGGATTTACATGAGTGAGGAGCCGGGGGTCAGCCTCACCCAGCACAGCACCCAGCACTGCCGACTTGTCATCCCATGAATCCCCGCACCTCCCCCCCGGCCAACTCCGAGCTGCCCCTCCCCCCCGTGCTCCCTTCCCCCATTGCCCCTCCCCTCCGTCCACAACCCCCGCCCCTCGGCGAGCCACGCTTGGCTCCGCACGATCCACTTTACACGCTCCACGGGCCCCGTGTCTCCGCCACGCCATTAAAAGCACAATAAGCAATATTTTAAAATACGTATTTAAAAACACGCTTTAATGAAATGTACCCTACTCGTAATGGCAGAACTCCACGACTCCAGGAAGTGGCCGCAAAGCTTGCCATAACGTAAGGGACCCGTGGTGATTTACAGCCAACGTCAGTTGAGCGTGGACAGACCCAAGCCGAATCATAACATATAAAAATGAGTGTTTAAAAATACTTATTTTTTTATAGAATATAGTATTGTCATCAGTATGACATAAGTATACCAAGTTTGCAGTCGATACCACATTGGGAAGTGGATTAAATTGAGTTACAAGATTTGAGGATACGACAGTTAAATAAAAGCGTATAAAATTTTAAAAAAAGAATAACATTCACCAAGTAAATTTAGAAATCTCTATTGTGAGCACACAAACATTATGAATGCAATATTTGTAAACGTGAGTTATATTTGTAAACGTGAGTTAAGGGAAAGCAACACTGCCTTAATGAGGCCTAGTCCTGTGCAGAGCCCCCGGCCTCGCCTAGATTGCCCAGCCGGCCGAGGTGTCATCTTGGCAGGGTGTGGGCTAGGCCGCTCCCCCCGTCCGTGCTACAATAATACTATATAAGCACAGTAATATTAATATGTAAGGACTCGATAGTAGTAACAGGACACATTGGGGTGGAGTGGGGAGAAGAGGACATCACGCTGTGAAGAAATAGCCTCAGCGTTATATTCTTAGTTTTTTCGGTAAAGTCACGTTGAAGAGAAACAACAAAATAACAAAATATATATAAAACAATAAAAAATTCTCACGACGTTTCGACCATAACTCAAACGGTCATCATCAGGTGTGTCGGTTTGCATAAATTTATTTTGAAAACGGTATATTTATTTATTTCTATATATAAAAAAATAACGTTTGCGTCACGCGCAACGATTGGCAGTTTGCCCAGGACTAGTCCATCTATTTTTTGAAAAGAGGAGGGGGGAGACGAAATTTGTTTTTATGTATGCTGTCTGAAAGCCACTGTAAGCGTGAACAATCAATCAAGAACTGAAATGATTTATCAAATCTTTCCAATGATTGCTAAGATAGAATCCATCTTCTCGGTTGAAATTGTCTCTGTGCTTGTATATGTGGATAGCCTCATGAACGAATCTCTCATGGAAGCCAGATGGCTTACAAAGAACCTCCGTCTTGGAAAAGTCAATGGCATGTGAGCCTACTGAATTAGAACAATGATCTGCTACGGCCGAGGTGTTGGTCCTACCGTGTTTAAGGTCTGCTTTATGTTCACGAATGCGGTCCGAGATATGGCGTTTGGTTTCTCCAATGTAACTACTACCACAGAGGCAACTTAGTTTGTAGACACCAGGGTATTGTATGTCCGGAATCACATCTTTTACAGACGGAACCAGATCACGGATTTTATGTAATGTGTTGAAACGGACCTGGATCTTGTGTTTATTCAAGATTTTGGAGATCTTTTTTGTGATCCCAGCAATGTAGGGTAAAGTGATGGTTTTGAAAGGCTCCTCAAGAGGGTTCTTCTTCATGGTTTGAGTGATAGCTTTGCGGATTGTATAGTCGGAGTAACCATTAGCCCTAAGAGCTTGGTGTACGTGCTTGAGTTCACTGCTTATGTGTTCCTGGTCGGATATGCATTGGGCTCTATGATACAGAGTCTTGATGAGAGAATTCTTCTGTGATGGATGGTGGTGGGAATCCGGTTTCAGATAAGCATCCGTATGGGTAGCTTTCCTGTAGACAGAGTGGCTCATTGAACCATCAGGTCTCTTTTTAATTAGGACATCCAAAAAAGGTATCTTGCCATCTATTTCGACTTCCATGGTAAATCTGATGGCTGGGTGTATGGAATTGATGTGGTCGAAGAATTGGTCTAGAGCAGGCCGGCCATGTGGCCAGATGACAAAAGTGTCATCCACGTACCTCTTCCATAAGGTTGGGCGCAGAGTGGCAGTCTGGATGGCGTCAGTCTCAAATTTCTCCATGAAAATGTTAGCTATAACTGGAGAAAGGGGGGAGCCCATTGGGGTGCCCTCAGTTTGTTTGTAGAAAGTTCCATTCCAAGTGAAGTATGTATTGGTTAAACAGTGTCTCACCAGGGGGGGTACCTCAGTGTTTAGTCCTTGATGAACCAAGTCTTCAATGATTGCAATGGTGTCAGGTACAGGAACCTTGGTGAATAAGGAAACTACATCAAAACTGACAAGCAGGTCGTCTGGGGACAGGGAAATACCCTTGATTGTTGATACCAGGTGAGTAGAATTTTGTACCGCAGAGGTGGTCTTTCCAGTGAAAGGACGCAGGATTTCAGACAAAAAACGAGCTAGTTTGTAGGTGGGGGAGCTGATAGTAGAGACTATGGGACGAAGAGGTGTATCAACTTTATGTATTTTTGGTAAGCCGTATAATCTTGGTGGCCTGGCAGCAGAAGGTTTCAACGAAAACTGTTTAGATTGATCAATTAATGCGGTTGAATCAGAAATTATTTTGTTGGTTTGTGTGACGAGGCTGTTGGTGGGATCTCTTTTTATTTTTGTATAACTACCATCGTCGAGTAATTCTTTAATTTTGTTGTTGTATTCTATTTTATCCATGATGACAGTAGCATTGCCTTTGTCAGCTGAGATAACTACAATATCATTCCTCTTTTTTAATTTATATAATTCAAAACGCTCATCTTTGCTGAGGTTGCTAGCTGGCATCTTAGCGTTTTTGAGGGTTGCAGCGATTTCAGATCTTGCTACGTCTGCAGCGATGTGACCCAGGCCCCTGAGAGCAACGTCTACTTGGGCAATTATATCATTAACTGGCATGTGTTTAGGTGTGACTGCAAAGTTTAGACCTTTAGCTAAAACGGATTTCAGACCATCGGAAATAGAACTGTTACTGCGATTAATTACGACTTTATTAACGTCTAACTTTTTGGTGTGTGGGTCCGGTCTTTTGTTGAAGAGGAGGTTAAATTTGGAAATCAGGTTTTCCTTACATTTGGTCGACATAAAAGCAGCTGAAGAGGCAGTCATATTGTCTACATGTTCCCAATCCGATGTGGACATTATTGCCGTCAATGATAAGTGTGATTTGTAGAGTGTCTTGTCTAACTGATCTAGTTCTGTGCGTATAAGTCTGATTTTTTCTGAGATAAGAGCTAAGCTAGTTTTGAAAAGAATTCGTTTCGCATTAGAAGAAGTTACAGTAGCAGAGGTGAGTGTAAATGCGATTGGTATTACCCCAGAGTCGCGGCATCTCTTCAGGAAGGTGAGAGACTCGATCAGCTGAGCTTTCTTATCCCGGAGTTTGTTGAAGGATCTTAAAGTTATGTGAAAACCCTCCCCGTAGAGGCGATTAAATTTTGATTTAAAGCTTTCGTGACTGCAGTAATTCATATTCTTAGTTTTTTCGGTAAAGTCACGTCGTTGTTTCTCTTCAACGTGACTTTACCGAAAAAACTAAGAATATGAATTACTGCAGTCACGAAAGCTTTAAATCAAAATTTAATCGCCTCTACGGGGAGAGTTTTCACATAACTTTAAGATCCTTCAACAAACTCCGGGATAAGAAAGCTCAGCTGATCGAGTCTCTCACCTTCCTGAAGAGATGCCGCGACTCTGGGGTAATACCAATCGCATTTACACTCACCTCTGCTACTGTAACTTCTTCTAATGCGAAACGAATTCTTTTCAAAACTAGCTTAGCTCTTATCTCAGAAAAAAATCAGACTTATACGCACAGAACTAGATCAGTTAGACAAGACACTCTACAAATCACACTTATCATTGACGGCAATAATGTCCACATCGGATTGGGAACATGTAGACAATATGACTGCCTCTTCAGCTGCTACTATGTCGACCAAATGTAAGGAAAACCTGATTTCCAAATTTAACCTCCTCTTCAACAAAAGACCGGACCCACACACCAAAAAGTTAGACGTTAATAAAGTCGTAATTAATCGCAGTAACAGTTCTATTTCCGATGGTCTGAAATCCGTTTTAGCTAAAGGTCTAAACTTTGCAGTCACACCTAAACACATACCAGTTAATGATATAATTGCCCAAGTAGACGTTGCTCTCAGGGGCCTGGGTCACATCGCTGCAGACGTAGCAAGATCTGAAATCGCTGCAACCCTCAAAAACGCTAAGATGCCAGCTAGCAACCTCAGCAAAGATGAGCGTTTTGAATTATATAAATTAAAAAAGAGGAATGATATTGTAGTTATCTCAGCTGACAAAGGCAATGCTACTGTCATCATGGATAAAATAGAATACAACAACAAAATTAAAGAATTACTCGACGATGGTAGTTATACAAAAATAAAAAGAGATCCCACCAACAGCCTCGTCACACAAACCAACAAAATAATTTCTGATTCAACCGCATTAATTGATCAATCTAAACAGTTTTCGTTGAAACCTTCTGCTGCCAGGCCACCAAGATTATACGGCTTACCAAAAATACATAAAGTTGATACACCTCTTCGTCCCATAGTCTCTACTATCAGCTCCCCCACCTACAAACTAGCTCGTTTTTTGTCTGAAATCCTGCGTCCTTTCACTGGAAAGACCACCTCTGCGGTACAAAATTCTACTCACCTGGTATCAACAATCAAGGGTATTTCCCTGTCCCCAGACGACCTGCTTGTCAGTTTTGATGTAGTTTCCTTATTCACCAAGGTTCCTGTACCTGACACCATTGCAATCATTGAAGACTTGGTTCATCAAGGACTAAACACTGAGGTACCCCCCCTGGTGAGACACTGTTTAACCAATACATACTTCACTTGGAATGGAACTTTCTACAAACAAACTGAGGGCACCCCAATGGGCTCCCCCCTTTCTCCAGTTATAGCTAACATTTTCATGGAGAAATTTGAGACTGACGCCATCCAGACTGCCACTCTGCGCCCAACCTTATGGAAGAGGTACGTGGATGACACTTTTGTCATCTGGCCACATGGCCGGCCTGCTCTAGACCAATTCTTCGACCACATCAATTCCATACACCCAGCCATCAGATTTACCATGGAAGTCGAAATAGATGGCAAGATACCTTTTTTGGATGTCCTAATTAAAAAGAGACCTGATGGTTCAATGAGCCACTCTGTCTACAGGAAAGCTACCCATACGGATGCTTATCTGAAACCGGATTCCCACCACCATCCATCACAGAAGAATTCTCTCATCAAGACTCTGTATCATAGAGCCCAATGCATATCCGACCAGGAACACATAAGCAGTGAACTCAAGCACGTACACCAAGCTCTTAGGGCTAATGGTTACTCCGACTATACAATCCGCAAAGCTATCACTCAAACCATGAAGAAGAACCCTCTTGAGGAGCCTTTCAAAACCATCACTTTACCCTACATTGCTGGGATCACAAAAAAGATCTCCAAAATCTTGAATAAACACAAGATCCAGGTCCGTTTCAACACATTACATAAAATCCGTGATCTGGTTCCGTCTGTAAAAGATGTGATTCCGGACATACAATACCCTGGTGTCTACAAACTAAGTTGCCTCTGTGGTAGTAGTTACATTGGAGAAACCAAACGCCATATCTCGGACCGCATTCGTGAACATAAAGCAGACCTTAAACACGGTAGGACCAACACCTCGGCCGTAGCAGATCATTGTTCTAATTCAGTAGGCTCACATGCCATTGACTTTTCCAAGACGGAGGTTCTTTGTAAGCCATCTGGCTTCCATGAGAGATTCGTTCATGAGGCTATCCACATATACAAGCACAGAGACAATTTCAACCGAGAAGATGGATTCTATCTTAGCAATCATTGGAAAGATTTGATAAATCATTTCAGTTCTTGATTGATTGTTCACGCTTACAGTGGCTTTCAGACAGCATACATAAAAACAAATTTCGTCTCCCCCCTCCTCTTTTCAAAAAATAGATGGACTAGTCCTGGGCAAACTGCCAATCGTTGCGCGTGACGCAAACGTTATTTTTTATATATATATAAATAAATATGCCGTTTTCAAAATAAATTTATGCAAACCGACACACCTGATGATGACCGTTTGAGTTATGGTCGAAACGTCGTGAGAATGTTTTATTGTTTTATATATATTTTGTTATTTTGTTGTTTCTCTTCAACGTGACTTTACCGAAAAAACTAAGAATATGAATTACTGCAGTCACGAAAGCTTTAAATCAAAATTTAAAAGCCTCAGCGTTGTGAGTTTTTGTTGCATTTCTAACGCGAATAAAAATGTGTGCCGATCGTGTGTGCGTTGCTCGGGGCAACCCCTGTCAGCAGTGCAAAGTGTAATTATATAAATGCTTATAATACTAATGTGTGCGACGTACCTTGTAGAGTGTGCAGGCGAATAAAAAAGCCCGCACACCTCCGGCGATGGCACGTGAGAGTTCGTTTTTGTAGGGGCAAACCGTGCGAGCGTTGTGCGCATGCGCAGCTGATGACGTTGTCCGGGGCCGAGGTGCTTGGGAAATAAAGAATTAACCGCAAAATTTCGATTTAAAGCTTTCGTGACTGCAATGATTCATCTTCTTTGGTTCTTTCGGTAAAGTCACGTAGAATGAGAATAAAATTATAAATTTATAAAATAAAATAACACAATAATATTCTCACGACGTTTCGGCCACAACACAAGCGGCCTTCATCAGGTGAAGGGGCGAGACTGTCTGGTAGGACAGCGCTGGAGTGAAAGAGCCACGTTCAGATCACGGCCTTTACGCTGTGTGAGAGGAACAAAGCGCCCTCAAATTTCAGCTTTGTTCCTCTCACACAGCTTAAAGGCCGTGATCTGAACGTGGCTCTTTCACTCCAGCGCTGTCCTACCAGACAGTCTCGCCCCTTCACCTGATGAAGGCCGCTTGTGTTGTGGCCGAAACGTCGTGAGAATATTATTGTGTTATTTTATTTTATCAATTTATTATTTTATTCTCATTCTACGTGACTTTACCGAAAGAACCAAAGAAGATGAATTAACCGCAAACCGAAAATAAATAATTAAAGAACATTGCCAATAAACGCGATTTTTACCATTTTGACGGTGAGTGACAGGAAAACGGCATAGCGCTTGCCCTCCACGGGGCTTACAGCGTGCTGCCTGGCAAATTTTATTTCACGTGAACCCAACCGTTTGAGAGCCAAATCCCTCGCAAGCGCGCGTGCGCAGACAAAGCAGACGGACAAAAAATGCATTTTATAGGTAAGAAAAAATAATTGTAAATAAATTGTAAGACAATTCAATGGAGGAATTCACTTTTCATTGACTCCTAACCCTAGCCGTTAACCATAACCTTAACTAGGCTAACAGGTTCATCTTATTCATATTCTTAGTTTTTTCGGTAAAGTCACGGTAAAGTCACGTAGAATGAGAATAAAATAATAAATTGATCAAATAAAATAATACAATAATATTCTCACGACGTTTCGGCCACAACACAAGCGGCCTTCATCAGGTGAAGGGACGAGACTGTCTGGTAGGACAGCGCTGTCCCCCGAAACGTCGTGAGAATATTATTGTGTTATTTTATTTTATCAATTTATTATTTTATTCTCATTCTATGTGACTTTACCAAAAGAACCAAAGAAGATGAATCATTGCAGTCACGAAAGCTTTAAATCGAAATATAGGCTAACAGGGTATATGGATTATTTTGGGAGTCCCTATTCCATTTCCGGGAGCCCCACAACCACTTCCTTGGTATTCACATTCCCGCATGAGGAATCGGCACTCCTAAATTTGTAATTGAGACTCCTGCTTTGGAATTAGTACTTCTTAGGGTTGCAAGTGAGATGCCTCAAATATGCCTTTAAACGCGTCTCAGCGAGATGAGTTGAATCGTATATGGCTCGACTCTGTCAAGTAGAGTCGAAGTGCAAACACCACTTGCTTGTGTGACTTGTGAAACCGGGGCGGAATTTTGCATTGAAGTCAATGATGGGTGTGATTGTTGCCGATTTGAAGCGCACCGTTTGTGAATGCAGTGCGTTTCACTATTTCAGCCCGATGTTCACCAAATATTCAACGGTGCAAACGTATGGGGCAGTTTGTGATGTCAATGCAGTAGTTTGTTACTTGAAAATCCGTGAAGAAATAAAGAATTGCGGTGCAAATCGGTCGTAGAGTTTCGTATTTTTTTACAGGCGCTTGACCTGTTATGTGTGCCCTCTGGTGGACACGTGCAGTACCACAACCATTCAATTCGTGGTTAAGTCTGCTATGTGGTGGACATGTGCAGTACAGGCCAACACAGTAGGCCAGCAGTTGCCGCTGTCAGGCGTCACCCGCGCATTCCCCGCAGTTGTGAGTCGCTGGTGCTGCAGTGTCCTGGCGTTAGTGCCAAGCGCGGTTGGCTGCAATGAAGCCGTGAAAACACCGAACAGTGCCACTGCTGCTGTTACCGCGCCGTGGCACTGCAGTTGTACCATGTAACTGCACTTGCACCATGTGACCACACGGTGGCGTCCACGGTCCGCGGCTCGCGTCGATAGTCGGCGGTGCAGCGCGTTGACGGCTGCGGTCCATGTGTGATCACAGAAGCGAGAGGGACTCCACAGTGACGCGGGGTCGATGCCCGCCGTGTCTCATTACCCCGAACTACCCACCCGACTTCAGCACGCGTCCATCATGGTTAGGTTATTTCGCGAGTGTCCATGTTGGTTCGGTTATTTAGTGAGTGTCCATGTTGGTTCTCCAAGACGGAGGTTCTTTGCAAACCAACCGGCTACCATGAGAGATTCGTTCATGAGGCCATTCACATATACAAGCACAGAGACAATTTCAACCGAGAAGATGGATTCAGGCTCAGTAACCACTGGAAAGATGTTTTAAATCATTTCTGTTCTTAATTAATTGACCTTCAGACCGCAGCTCTTTCGCCAGCATTGCCTCTTAATACCTCTCACACCACGGTTAATGGTATAGTTTTACAACATGGAGTATACTAGGGCCTCGCAGCTGTCTCTCTCCCCCTCCTCTGTTCCGACCATGGACGAACTCGTCCGTCTGAACGGGGCCCGTAGCTATCCGTGGTGCTGAAATTTGAGGCTTAAAGGCCGTGATCTGAACGTGGCTCTTTCACTCCAGCGCTGTCCTACCAGACAGTCTCGCCCCTTCACCTGATGAAGGCCGCTTGTGTTGTGGCCGAAACGTCGTGAGAATATTATTGTGTTATTTTATTTTATAAATTTATTATTTTATTCTCATTCTACGTGACTTTACCGAAAGAACCAAAGAAGATGAATCATTGCAGTCACGAAAGCTTTAAATCGAAATATTTAGCAAGTATCCATGTTGATTAGGTTATTTCGCGAGTGTCCATGTTGGTTAGGTTATTTAGTGAGTATCCATGTTGGTTAGGTTATTTAGCGAGTATCCATGTTGGTTAGGTTATTTAGCGAGTGTCCATGTTAGTTAGGTTATTTAGTTAGTAACGTCGTCTGTGTGCGTTGTTCCTTTTTAAGGGTTATTGACAAATGTGTTGAGTTTGTTGTTGTTCATTGCGTTCATGCGCTGATGCCAACGCAGCTTCACCGCAATAATCGGCAACCTTAGATTTTCCGAAGACTAGCGGTAAGTACCCGGCGTTTCCCGGGTAAAAAAGAAATGTCAAAACTTATCTTAAACAGGTCCCTGCAGGGTGGGCTGGTAGGAACATTGGAATTTTGCGAAATTTTATTTTTACACCCCAACAGCACGAGATTTCACTTCGTTAAAGTATTGAAAGGGGACGGACGGACGGACACATTAATCTATTGCAGGCTGGTACACTCAGTTTACAACTTCGTTCCTACCGGTAAAACCTTACATATACATACACAGATACTAAGGTATTGTGAAAGCCCGGTGGACCGTTTGTCCATTTCTCCACCAACAAAATTATATTAGGCTTGCACAAGTCCAAAAAGTTATATAAAGTGGGGGGTAAATAGTTGATCTAAAAGGTTTCCGAAAATTGTCGACTCCCCCCCCCCCCCCCCTCAAAAATATATAAATAAAGAGGAATCGCACTAAATCGTTAATTAAACCACTTTAAAGTTTAGGGATGGGAAAACGAAATAGCCTATTCCCGGCAATTTTTTTTCGACGCGAACCCCGCGGTCCAAGAGCCCAATCCCCGCAAGCGAGCGTACGCAGACGGACAGACAGACAAAAAATGAGTTTTATAGGTTAGATTATTTTGTTTCCCTTCTACGTGACTTTACCGAAAGAACCAAGAATATAAGTACTCCGGTAATTACGTTTTGAATACATTGTAGTACCGAAAATGACCACCAGAGGGCACGACGTGACAAGAACCAAGAGGCGCTGCACGTGACCTGTGGCGCGTGCTCTGTGGACCGGGTTTCGCTTCCGGTGACCCCCTCCCTCCCGCCCGGTGGCGCCAGGATCAAGGTCCACAGGGAGTCGCGATGCTCCTGCGCTCGGTCGTGGAGACGGTGAGAGCGCGGACAGAATGCGGAGAGAGCGTGGAGAGAGCTCTGAGAGAGTGCGGGACGTGCGGGATGAGAGCAGGGAACAGGGAGGAGAGAGCGGTTGTGAGCGGGGAGAGCGCAGGGTGAGAGCGGGGAGAGAGAGACGAGAGATTGGGGAGAGGGTCATGAGGGAGAGAGGGGACCCTCGGAGTGGGGGCCTCGGATATCGCGAGCCGTGTGGTCCTCGAACCCGCAAACTCCCCCATGGAGTGGTGTGGAGGCGTCGCTCTTCACTGAGGTGCCGAGCCTAACGTCGCTCGCGTCACTGCGGAGTCGCGCCAAGTAGAGGCAGGGGGGAGCTCGGGGAGAGATGGGATAGAGCGGGGAAAACAGGGGAAAAGCGGAGAGAGACGGGTGAGATACAGGGGGTAGCGGAGAGAGACGGGTGAGATACAGGGGGTAGCGGAGAGAGACGGGTGAGATACAGGGGGTAGCGGAGAGAGACAGGGGACAGACGTATGAGATCGGGGAGAGATGGGGAGAGTTGGGGTTCCAGTGACCCCGCAGTGGCCGCCAAAGAGGACAACAAGCAACAGCTGCAGGATCAAATACTGTGGTCCCTCGTTTATCGCGGGGGATACGTTCTAAAAATAACCCGCAATAGACGAAATCCGCGAAGTAATCAGCTTTATTTTTTACAATTATTATACATGTTTTAAGTCCGTAAAACCCATAACCATACACTTTTCTCAGACAGCCATTAACATTTTCTCACATTTCTCTCTTATTTAAAAACTCTCAAAGTTAAAACTTTCGCAGATTTACAAAAATAAGTACAATATTAGTAAATGAATCCAAAGATCAAAACCTGTTTTCAAGCCCAAACATTTTTAACAAATTTAATTTTAATGATCAATCTACGAGGTTTGACACATAAGAAATTATTACCAGTAACTCGCGTAGTTCACAGTTCCTCTGAAGGTGCCTCTTTGTCCTGGCGCCGCTCCGCTGTAACGTCTTTTTCCTCTGAAGGCCTTGGCGCAGGTGTTTTTTCCCGAGTGCAGAACATAGTTATGGGTAGTTGTTGGCGCTGTTTTTTCTTCTGGGCCAGAAGATTCTTATAAACAGACATGCCACCTTCGATTATATTTGAGAACTGTAATGAACGGAACATCAAAGGGTCCCATTCTTGCGCAGCTCTCTGAAGTTCAGTGGCCATTCTCACCATGGTCGCCAAGCGATCAAGTGTTAGTCCATCCTCCTCCTCTTTATCAACACTTGTGTCCTCTTCTTCCTCTTCTCCATCATCCTCACTTGGTGGCTTTGTCATCTTTGCCAGGTCTTCATCAGTCAGCGGTTGTGAGTGGGCATCAATCAGGGCATTAATGTCATCGGGAGTCATCATTAAAGCCATCTCCCCCAAGCTGTTTAGCCAGATTCACAGCTGTATCTACCGCAGAGTGATGGATCTCATCAAAAGAGCATCCGGTGGGGTTGTGCACTGCCTCTGACCACAGTTTTTTTTCCAGCAGACATTTAAAGTTTCAGTTTTCATCTCATGAATGGCCCTCTGAATATTTTGGAGACATGATGCAATGGTGTATTCACGCCAGTAGGCCTTTAGTGAGAAATCTTGATCCGAGTCCATAGCCTCAACAAGATGCTGCAGGGTGTTACGCGTATAGAGCGCTTTGAAAGCGCGGATGATGCCTTGGTCCAAGGGCTGAATCAGCGATGTGGTGTTTGGCGGGAGAAATTCAATTTGCACACCATCATACGACAAATCATCAGCGTGGCCTCCGGCGTTGTCCACGAGCAGAAGCACTTTAAAATCCAGTCCTTTTCCTCTCAAGTAACGCTTGACTTCCGGAATGAAACAATGTTGGAACCAATCCAGATTGAGCACTTTTGTCAGCCAAGCCTTTGCGTTGTGCATCCAGTAAACGGGCAATGCATTCTTATTTTTGTTTTTTTAGGACTCTCGGATTTTTTTACCTATAAATAAGCCCTGGTTTTATCATAAAGCCCGCAGCATTTCCACACATAACCAGAGTCACACGATCTTTTTGGGCTTTAAATCCAGAGGCTTTGGCTTCGTCCTGCATTATAAAGGTGCGAGAGGGCATTCGTTTCCAAAATAAGCCTGTCTCATCCATATTAAAAACTTGTTCAGGCTTATATCCCCCTTCCTCGATGATAACTTTACATTTGTTCACGTATGCCTCTGCTCCAGCGGTATTTGCAGAGGCGGCCTCTCCATGCAGAGAAACACTTTTAAGTCCAAAGCGTTGCTGGAATTTGTCAAACCAGCCCTTGCTGGCATTAAATGGGCTTGGTTCTGCGTGAAAAGCACTCTTTGATGGCCCGTGCTCCGCATCATCTTGCTCCTCGCTGTCAGCAAAGGTTTCATAACATTTTTTAGATTTTGTGTGGATGATGTTGGTGTCCAGCGGAATGTTCTTTTTCCTGCTGTCACTGATCCACAGAGCTAAAGCAGACTCCATCCTTACGATGGTCTTGTTGCGGACAGTTACAACCCTTTTTGCATCCCTGTTAAAACTTATTGCTGCTGTTGTCCTTATGTTATTTTCCTCCTTCTTTATGTAACGAACCGAAGATTCATTTATTCCATAATGGTGCCCTACAGCCGTGTAACTTCTACCTTTCTTTAGCATGTCCAGAAGTCCAACTTTTTCTGCGATGGTTAGCATCTTCCTCTGCCTTTTGGGTGCGACCGTAGGTGCCTTTTTCCTTGCAGTTCGTTTCATCGACATTATGGGTTTTTTCGGGTAGAAAACTTGCAAACATACAGCACTTCAGAGTCACACTGCTAGCGATTGAACATTTATGTAAATCTGGCTAGCCGAACACATTCTGTACTCCCTTAGCTAATCAGGACGCAGAACACATGTGCGGTTCTCCCTTAGCCAATCAGGACGCCGAACACAATGCGCGTTCATACTGTACGCAGGAAAAAAAAGCATGCAAAATTACACTAAAAAAAATCCGCGAAACAGCGAGGCCGCGAAAGGTGAACCGCGTTATAGTGAGGGACAACTGTACTGCCCCGCGCCTTCAGCTCCACTCTTGATATTCAACGCTAAATCATGTGTAAAGGGCCCTTGCCTATAAAGTTCTGGCAGTTCAGTATTGATTCAAGCAGGCCTGACTCTCCTGATGAGACACTTTGTTCCGAAATCGGTCCACAGTTCGCCAGTGTAGAACCGATTCTGCCGAAAATTTGTACTTGCTCACCCGCCCCTACTGGACATCTGTGAAAAAGAGACTAATAGCTCATCGAATTCCTCCAGGATAAATCATCAGATTCATAAATGTCACAGAAGGCACTGTGGCCAATGGGATGTTTAAATAATATACTCTTATTTCGCATATGCAGACCGATTGTGAGAGGGAGGCATAGTGTACACATCTTTTTTGCCCTTTACATTTTACTTTTCTGTTGTGTGTGAATGTGTGGTGTGGTTTCCATCAATGACTGCACGTGTCAAGAGGTGTCACGCTTACGGGGCTTCGTTCTGCCAAGTGTTAGCATTCCCAGCAAAGCCACTAATAGCCTCGTCTAATGTTATTTTATGGGAAACCCATGTTGATGCCTTCTTGTCTTCTCTCAAGAATGAGATTTAGAGCATCGTATATTATTTATTTAGTGCCTTAATCCAAGACGCTTTACAATTATTATACAAAAATATACATAAGATAATAGTGATGAAAGTAAAGAGTGGGGATATTTAAACTACTGGTGCAGTTATGGTGAAAAGACAGGAGGGAGTCGTTAAGGAGGGGTTGGGGTAAGCAGTAGGGTGGACAAGGGAGAAGAGATGGGGGTTGTTTTCAGGGAGGAATGAAAGCAGGCTAGTGAAGATGATTATTTTATGTGCAGTGGGAGTTCGTTCCAGTGATGTTTATCAAGAAGGGACGGAAAAGGAATGAAAGCGTGACAGGGTGCAGGGTAAGGGAGGCATAGAGAGGGACAGCAGAGATTTGGAACGTGGAGGAGCTGTGGGGGATAATGTGTGACTCCTGCCGTGGCTCGCTTTTGGCAGTTGCCCTGGCGCAATATGGTTCACTCACCCAGGATAATGGCGCCTGGGGGCCTGTGGGCCAGTGGCCTGGTGCGGCCCCTTGCACCGGGCCGGATGCAAGGCCGCTTCATGGCCCACCAGAGCTCGCTGTCCCGTCTACCGGTGCCACCACTCGTGGACACGTTGACTCGCTATGCAGACGTGGTGGCTCCGCTCGCCGGAGAAGACTCTACACAGATGGAACATACCCGTCGCTTGCTGCGGGAGTTTGCGCAGCCAGGAGGAGTGGGAGAGGTGCTGCAGGCTGGGCTGGAGCGTCGTGCTCGTGAGCGCGAAAACTGGGTGAGGCGCTGCAGGGGAGGACCGCTGCTCGGTGGGAACCCACTGTAGGAAATTTGGGTGGTGAGACAAAAATTAAAACATTCCCGCTCTATGAGCATTGAGACGGTCCCATCTCCTTTTAACAGCTCTGGGCCCGTGGTGGAAATTGCACAGTCCTGTGGAAGAAATGAGGCTACCAACAGGACAACCTCTGTTGACTTCCCCACGAATTAGTAACAATTTTACCGACCTGAGAGGGTAGATGGGCCAAGTCAACCCCTAATAAAGATTTGAACTTGCAGCCGCTCGCTCTACCTCTGAACCACCTGACCAGATAAATGAGTGACGTGATAAGACATCTAAAATACTTTGTATTAATAGATATAACTTGAAGGTTAAGGCTTGGGGTAATGTATGCGTTAAGGACAGTATAAAGGAGCTCTTGAGTGTTCAGAAGGTAACCGGTATTGTCTTTGTTCTCGTTTTGCATAAAGCCTTTCGCGAATTGGCTTTTTCACAGTGTTACCTCCTGCTTCATGGTTTTCTAGTTTCCCAATATTCTACTTTTACTTTAAGGTGTACCATGTGGTAAAAAATATATATATGGAATTTTGACACGGAGCTTCATACACAATCATAAGACTTCCAAATGTAGAGATCTACAGCTTTCTGTGATGCCTGTTGAGTGTGTGCACGTGGCTTGTATGGCTACAGCTCTCGGACTGGTGGCTGCTGACGGCCTATCTGGAATACCGTCTGCCTGTCGTGGTGCATTCGAGTCCGGGGGTGGTGCTGCCCCATCAGCCCTATCGCGATGCACATGGACAGCTCTGGTGTGGCCGCGTTCTTGAACACTGCAGAGTTATGAACACATTTATGCTTATTTTCCGAAGAAGGCCTCGCTGAGTCTCAATACTTTTTTAGGAGAGTCCTGGCAGGTTTTCAGAGTCAGGGACGATGTTGCTGCTATGTTTAATGCCAATAGAGTAATGTTTGCAGCATTGGGATGCTTGGCCAACACCGGTTACATTGTACGGGATGTGTTTTTAGATACGGGAGGAAATCCACAGAGAACAGCTAGAGAACATACAAATTCCATAGGAATTGAACCCAAAGAATTCTCGCTGTAAGGCTCAAGTGTTACCGCTGTTGCCACCCTGCCGCCCAAATTGGTTGTGCAATGTGCACTGTCAAACCGATAGACCCGAGGATTCCAACCAGTGGTTTGTGGGCCACTGGTGGTCGACAAGGCCGTGGAAAGTTGCAGATAGGGTGGTGCAGATTTGATGGCAAGGTGTCACATTGGTAATACTTCTGGCTCACAGCAAGAAGGTCCTGAGTTAAATTCTTGACATTGGTGCCATTCTGTGTGGAGTTTGTATATTCTCCCCCTGTTCTACTTGGGTTTTCTCTGGTTTCTCCACTTTCTTTCCATCGCTAAAAACATACAATACAACTGATATTGGCCAAACATCCTAATGATGCAAATTACTTGCAAATTACTCAATTGGGATTGCACTTAGCACCAACTTGCCCCTCTTGCAATAAATTGGCAGGACCCTCGAGAAAAAGAGTTGACTCGGTGAGGCTTTCCTAAGTAGCCAAGCATAATAAATAATGAACACATGCGATTCAGTTCACAAAACACCATAATTTCACTGCATGGTGGTCCGCACTTTTTTTTAGGGTTGACAGCGGTCCCCAGATCCAGGAAGGATGGGAACCCTTGCTCTAGACCCCCATCTCAGTTTGACAGACATCACCATCATGTTCTCCATGACGAGGTGCACGTCTCTCTGGCAGGTTTGCTGCGCAGCTGATTGCCGGGGTGCTCGACTACAAGGCAATGGTTGACAAGTACGTGGCACCATCCCCTGCTATGAGCTAAATATATAAAAAGTATTTTTGCTCATACTGCCAGGCTTGCCACATGTGAAAACTAAGCTATTTAAAAAATAATGCTAAGTTGTGTGACTACATGGTTTAACATGAAATACAGTGATGTTTTTCTCTTAAAGAAAACTTATTCAGGAGGAGATATCTGTATGTAATCTCTAGCACATTCTTACTTTTTCACTAAATTTGCATCCTCCAGCATAAACCTAAACTGGTTCAAGGTAAACTGTACCTGGGACCTTTTGATCTGTATGTTATGAGCTTGTGATACAGGTTAAGCCTGGCAGACTTGATCATTCACACACATGTTCGCACATGTAAGCACATGTTCAAGCAGGCTTTGTGTTGACAGTTATGCGAGTGCTTAAAATGTAGACATGAGCCTTTCCAGTCGATGAACTAATTTGGAAGAAAAAAACCCGATGTGCAATTATCCCATTTAGTATCATCAAGTTCACCACCTGGAATAAGCAAGTGTTGTACTTCATGAACGTGAGCGCGCCTGACCAGTCACACTCTAATCGCTTGTGCATTTCTATCGCCCAGCGAGTCTCTGCCAGTGGAGCACCTGGGAGGTCGCCCGCTCTGCATGGACCAATACTATCGGCTCTTCTCATCGTGCCGCGTGCCGGGCCTCCCGCGTGACTCGGTGCGCAACGTTGCGCGTGACGCCTATCCGCCGAAACACATTACCGTGGCCAGCAATGCTCACGTGAGTGTTTATGCCAGCGGTGCCGACCTGTGCTTTGTGCACTGCTAATAGAACCTCTGCAAGACCCTGGAAAGTACTCCGTGGAACTCTTGCAGATACCATTTTATCACAAAACACTGCATGTTTAACTGCAAGGCGATCAGCGACTCATTTTTGGAGTTTACAGTCGTATGTATTTTACGTCAGTCCCTTCATTTAGTTCTGTAAAGCATTTTTCATTGCAAGCTTTGCACGAATTGTGCTATATAAATAAAGTTTGATTGATTTATTGACTATTTCGTTTTTTGTCCTTCCCCTGCGCCTCCATTTAGTATGGTTGACATTCAACATACATACAGAGAGATTGGGAACCCCTAGTCTGCACTAACTGGTCATTCACATGTTAGAACCTGAAACCTTTAAGTCACAATATATCTATCTTGATACTTGATTTGAAGCTTTCGTGACTGCAGGAATTACTCTTTGGTTCTTTCGGTAAAGTCACGTAGAAAGAAAATAAATTAAATAATAGAATACGACGTTTCGATTGCAGCACAAGCAATTGTCATGAGGTAGAAAACAAACCTAGTGAACTTAGGAATACAATGCAATACAACACAGAGAGTCGGCTAACATAACAGTCAACACCCTACCTGGTTGATTACGTTCTTCCAAAGATTGCTAAATTTTAGAGAGAGACAAAACCATAGACACACAAGCAGAGGGAGACAACACAGAGACACACAGAAAGAGACACACAACATAGACGCACAGAGACCCAACGCCTCTGTGTCGAGGCCTTAAATAGAGAGAGGGGGGGGGGCAGAGAGAGAGAGAGGTGGGGGTGCTGGAGCAGAGAAATTAGCATGTCAATGAGAGAGCTGTGTGTAAATCCACCACGCAGCGGCGGGGTAGAGAAAGACCCAGCAAGCTTGGTAAATTTTAGAGAGAGTTGTTTGGAAATCCACCCCTCAGCGGCAGGGGGAGAGAAAGAGCGATTGGACCTATGAGAGCCTGGTTTTCTCTCTCTCTGCATGTCTCTGTTTGTCAAATTTCACACTTAACTTCTAATTTAGCAATCTATGGAGAATGCAATCAACCAGGCTATGCATTAACTGTGTGTTAACCGACTCTCTGTGTTGCATTGCATTACATTTCCAACAATTTGCTAAGTTTGTTTTCTCAAACTGCCTATTTCTCTCTCTAAAATTTACCAGGCTCTCATAGGTCCATTCGCTCTTTCTCTCCCCCTGCCACTGTGGGGGGATTTTCACACAACTCTCTCTAAAATTTACCATTCTTGTTGGGTCTTTCTCTACCCCACCGCCGCGTGGTGGATTTCCACACAGCTCTCTCATTGACATGCTAATTTCTCTGCTCCAGCAGACCCACCTCTCTCTCTGCCCCCCCCCCTCTCTCTCTATTTAAGGCCACGACATAGAGGCATTGGGTCTATGTTGTGTGTCTCTCTCTGTGTGTCTCTGTGTTGTCTTTCTCTGCTTGTGTGTCTGTCTGTGTGTCTCCGTGTCTGTGTTTTGTCTCTCTCAAATTTAGCAATCTTTGGAAGAACGTAATCAACCAGGTAAGGTGCTGACTGTTGTGTTAGCCGACTCTCTGTTGTATTGCATTGTATTTCTAAGTTCACTAGGTTTGTTTTCTACCTGATGAAGATTGCTTGTGTTGCAATCGAAACGTCGTATTCTATTATTTAATTTATTTTCTTTCTACGTGACTTAACCGAAAGAACCAAAGAGTAATCTCTCTTCATGTTATGTTTAATGGCCATAGTTCTTGCATAAGTACGGTAGTGGAAGGGTCTTGCTTGGCTCAGCGTTGTCAGGAGCAGGGATGTTTGTGCTCGCCTACTACACCTCCGATCAGTACGGTTGGTTACGTACGGTGTGATAGAAGTCCAACATATGGCAGAGATATGGAAGACGAGTCCCTGTGGCCAGAATATTTTTCCAAATATTGGGCAATGCCGCTTGCGTTTTAGAGGACTTCCACTGCAACACTAAAATTAATTCACATTCCATCTTACTAATGTCTGTGGGTTTGTGTGGCTTTTCCTTTGCAGTTTTACCACATGGAAGTGTATGGAGCCGATGGCAAAGTGCTGGATGTGGAAAATCTGTATGAACAGCTGAAGAACATTCGTACCCACTCCCTGGGCCTTGCCCCTGGGGTCGTGGGGCTGCTCACTGCCCAAGACCGGGACAGCTGGGCCAAGATCTACCAAGTGCTCACTGCAGGTGCCGTTAACCTTGGGAAGCCACACTCCTTGCCAACAAACTAAAAGTGATTTCCCGCTCAAGTGAGCATGGAGGCAAGACTCATTTCCTTTTTATAGCCCTCAGCCATAAATGGAAATTCCACCTTCCTATGGGGGGGGGCGAGTGTTTTAACACTACAACCACTATTACAATTGAGCTTCTGCCTTGAGTGTTCCCTAAAACGCCTGCGTCAGTGACGCACAACACTGGACGAGGGACGCTCGCTCGTATCCATGCACCTGTGACTGTGCTGGGGGACGTGCGCAGACGAGAAGCACCGGGGCAGCGTGGACGTGGTAGAACGCAGTGCATTCGCCTTGTGCCTGGACGGGCCCGGCCAGCGCCCCGAGTGGGACATGAGCCTCGCTGCGGCACAGATGTTGCATGGAGGCGGCAGCGCGCTGCACAGTGCCAACCGCTGGTTTGACAAGACCTTGCAGGTGTGCATGCATGACACTTGACCTGTGCACACTTGTACACATGCATTATTATTATGCTTCTGAGGATTTTGTGTGGACAATGGAGCAACTATATATTCTTGAATTTCGATTTAAAGCTTTCGTGACTGCAAGGATTCATCTTCTTTGGTTCTTTCAGTAAAGTCACTTAGAATGAGAATAAAATAATAAATTAATAAAATAAAATAACACAATAAAATTCTCACGACGTTTTGGCCACAACACAAGTAGCCTTCATCAGGTGAAGGGACGAGACTATCTGGAGGACAGCACTGGAGCGAACACAGCCAAGCTCAGACCGCGACCTTGAAGCTGTGTGAGAAGAAACAGAGCGCCTTGACAAAGGAATTAGCATAAAAATTAGCATTTAATTGTTAAAGTCAAAGCCTACACATCCACAGAGGCACCTAGTACAAATCAAACAGGAGAATTTAGCATTGAAATAGCTGAGTGATTAGCTTGTGACTGGTCACAGAAATGGCTATGTTAAAGTCAAAGCCTACATATCCACAGAGGCACCTAGTATAAATCAAACAGGAGAATTTAGCATTGAAATAACTGAGGGATTAGCTTGTGACTGGTCATAGAAATAGCTATGTTAAAGTCAAAGCCTACACATCTACAGAGGCACCTAGTACATGGATGCCAAAGGGGCTGCAACCAATATATTCAATATATTCTTCAATAAGCTGCTGAGCTATTAACAGTAACTGGGTATACACAACACTATATAATGAATACCATATAGTAAACCAATAAAAAACTAAAATATAAACTACCTCAATGTTATCAATAAACTCTATATATTCTCCAATCAGCTAAGCTAACAACAATAAGTCGTTATATATCACAATGCTCTATGGCGAAAAAACAATAGCCACAACAGCAGATC
Organism: Petromyzon marinus; assembly: GCF_048934315.1. Taxonomy (NCBI): domain Eukaryota; kingdom Metazoa; phylum Chordata; class Hyperoartia; order Petromyzontiformes; family Petromyzontidae; genus Petromyzon; species Petromyzon marinus. The sequence continues at coordinate 21,819,385 of NC_133688.1, read as the reverse complement.
ATTCTTTCTCACCTGATAACGGACGCTTGTGTTGCGACCGAAACGTCGTGTTCTTTTATTATTATTTTATACATGACTTTGCCGAAAGAACCAGAGAGTATGGATTCCTGTAGTCACGAAAGCTTCAAATTAAGATTGAGTCAATGATCCACAATCCAAACAAGATGAGAAATTGTCCGTAAAATCGTATATGTTTTAATCTTAAATGTATCCCTTGCTCTCTCTAATAACGCTTACTTTGACAGTCTAGATAAAAAGAGGTCAAATGTGGATCAATGGTTTTTGCGTGTGACTGGGCCTGCTGGCATGGGCTGACCGACCAATGCGTCCCTGTCAATTCAGTTCATAGTTGGAGATGGCGGCACATGCGGCCTCATATATGAGCACGCGCCGGCCGAGGGCCCGCCCATCGTCGCGCTCGTCGACCATGTGGTGGCCTACTGGTGCGTACACCTTGCTGCCTGCCAGCACGATTCACCCTGATGCATGCAGCGGTGGACGCTGCGGATCGCACCATGGTGGGGAGATATTATTTCCCACACCTGGTATGCAGGTCATGGGTTCGATCCCAACCCTGATGATGCCTGTATATTTGGAGTTTGCATATTCTCCCTGTGGTCATTTGGATTTTTCTCTGAGTCCTCCGGGTTTTCCCCTTCATGTTTAAGAACATGCTTTTAGATTATTTTGCTGCTATAAACTTCCACGTGATAAGCCACTTTGTTGAGCTATAATTTGTGGCTAGGTCGCTTCTGAAAAAGAGCTAATAAGTCAGTGGGCTTTACCTGCTAAAATAAAATAGTTATTTTAAAATAGGTATCCGGGAGGTTGGTGCCCGTGTTGAGCGAGTGTGTGCGTGTCTGTGTGCACATGGTCTCTGGTGTCCGGCAGCGAGAAATCCAGGCAGCAAACGGCACCCACAACCTCGCAGGGAGCCCCGGTGCACGGAGCGGAGCCACGGCACCTACAGTTCTCCCTGAGCCCTGAGCTACTCGCGCTTGCAGCTGAGGCCAAAGTCGGCCTGGACCAGTGAGCCTCTCACAGTCCCACTTTGGGTGACAATGCACTAAAAACCAAGAGCATCACTGTATGAGCTGTTCATGAACTTTAGTCCTTATGTGATACGAAGGTTAGAATGACTCCAATCACTTGAAAAGCACGTGCACGGTTTAGATATTGTGAAGATTTTGGAGATCAATATCTGTTAATGGGACGACAGGGTGGCGCAGTTGTGCCTCGCAGCAAGAAGCGCTTGGGTTCGGTCCCCAACTCGTTCGCCTTTCTGTGTGAAGTTTGTTCTCCTGTTCTTTATGAGTTTTTCTCCTGGTTCTCCAGTTTCTTCAGTTTCTTCCCATAGCTAAACCCACACAATGTAACCGGTATTGGCAAAAACATGCCAATGCTGATATATTCCCTGCAAATTATTCAATTGGGATTGCACACAGGAGCATTATCGCCCATTACTGCGAATACTTGGCAGGACCCTCCTAAAGAAGAGTTGATACTCAATGAGGGTCTCCTAGGTAAGAGAATGCTTTCATCCCTCGTGCGGTGCCAGGAAGTGTGCATTAAAATGTGTGCGTGCTTTATGTATGCAGGCTGGTTGCAAACTTGGAAGTAGAGTGCTTTGTGTTCAAGAATTTTGGCAAAGGCTTCCCAAAGTCACAGAAACTCAGCCCGGATGCTTTCATACAAATAGGGCTGCAGCTTGCTTACTACAGGTACGTGACAACTACAGGTATGACACTTCTATAGGTGTGCGACACCACTACAGGTGTGACACAAATGCCTGCCTGCACTTCATTGCCAGTGTGTAAAATTGCACGTGTCACACCAACCCAGTCTTGAAAGCAATTCCACATCGTGGTGTGGTGGTGGCGTGTGGTTTGTAGTGGAGCAGAGTACAGCGGCATGTTGAGGTGCTGTTGTGTGGCTGTGGTGCAGGTTGTATGCACAGCCCTGTGCCACCTATGAGAGTGCCTCGCTGCGGATGTTTCGCCTGGGACGCACGGAAACGATCCGTTCGACCTCACGCCACTCGCTCGCCTTCTCACGAGCCATGGGAGACCCCAACTGTGACGTATGTGTGTCTGTGTGTCATACGGGGGCGGTAGTGTAGTTCGATTCCTGCTCTAGGGCAACTCCAGTCATGAATATCCGAACAGGTCAAGGGCCTCCCTTAGGTCGCGTCAGCCTTAAATGGGTACCTGGTGCGATGTGTAAACATTTGCATAGGGGGGACACAAAGGCGACCGGGCATGTTGCTGACCACCCACCCTCTCCTGTAACCTTACCGGCCTTTACAGGTGCTCGCGAATGGCATTTGCCCCAAGAGTTTGTAAAGGCTATATGGGGGAACTTTCTTTGTTTAGCATGTGTGTGTGTTACCAACTACTTAAATGATTATATTATGACATGTAGCTGATTCTTCTTGGTTCTTTCGGTAAAGTCACGTAGAATGAGAATAAAATAATAAAATAAAATGAGACAATAAAATTCTCACGACGTTTCGGCCACAACACAAGTGGCCTTCTTCAGGTGAAGAGACAGGTCTGTACGGAAGACAGAGCTCGAATGGACGCCGTCATATATGGACCGCGTCTATTAAGCTGTGTGGGCGGAGTTAAAACATGAGCCTGTACATTACCAGCATCACCTCCGGAGAGGAGGAGGGAGGGGATGGGAACAAAGGCAGAGAAGAATGCAAAGAACGCGTCTATCAAGCTGTGTGGGCGGAGTCAGAACAGGAGCCCGAATGTTATCAGCATCAACTCCGGAGAGGAGGAGGGAGGGGGGGCTGGGAACACAGGCAGAGAGGGATAAAGAAAATGGGCAAGTACAACCGCCAAGGTGCGCTGTTGTGTCCTGAGCAGCTTCATGACTATGCTATAAACTGGACTACTATACAATACAATATTATATCTTCCAATCTAAACTACATGGTATAACATCATATCATAGACAAATTCCACCTTTGAATTATGCAATGCGTTGCTTTACACTACCCTATACTTTAGATAATAAACTATTTGACTTGTGATATTACACTGTCTTATTCTATGAACCCAACTATATACCACACTGCTGTATATTCACTATGCAATTACGATGCTATATTTTGCCTTATGAGTTATGTTAAATATTACAATGTTATACTATTAATTATTATACTACATGTTATAAACCATACCATTGACCGTGGTGTGAGAAGTATTAAGAGGCAGTGTCAGCGAAAGGGCTGTGGTCTGAAAGTCACCGTAAAATACAATCAATTAAGAACCGAAGTGGTTTAAAACATCTTTCCAAGGGGATCCTTCTTCATGATTCATGATTCCTCGACCACATCAATTCCATACACTCAGCCATCAGATTTACCATGGAGGTCGAAAAAGAAGGCAAGCTACCCTTTTTGGATGTCTTAATTAAAAGGAGAGTAGTCCAGTTTATAGCATAGTCATGAAGCTACTCAGGACACAACAGCGCACCTTGGCGGTTGTACTTGCCCATTTTCTTTATCCCTATCTGCCTGTGTTTCCAGCCCCCCCTCCCTCCTCCTCTCCGGAGTTGATGCTGATTACATTCGGGCTCCTGTTCTGACTCCGCCCACACAGCTTGATAGACGCGTTCTTTGCATTCCTCTCTGCCTTTGTTCCCACCCCCTCCCTCCTCTCCGTAGGTGATGCTGGTAACGTACAGGCTCATGTTTTACTGGTAGGAACGAAGTTGTAAACTGAGTGTACCAGCCTGCAATAGATTAATGTGTCCGTCCGTCCGTCCCCTTTCAATACTTTAACGAAGTGAAATCTCGTGCTGTTGGGGTGTAAAAATAAAATTGCGCAAAATTCCAATGTTCCTACCAGCCCACCCTGCAGGGACCTGTTAACTCCGACCACACAGCTTAATAGACGCGGTCCATACATGACAGCGTCCATTTGAGCTCTCTCTTCCGTACAGACCTGTCTCTTCACCTGAAGAAGGCCACTTGTGTTGTGGCCAAAACGTCGTGAGAATTTTATTGTCTTATTTTATTTTATTATTTTATTCTCATTCTACGTGACTTTACCGAAAGAACCAAGAAGATGAAACCTTGCAGTCACGAAAGCTTTAAATCGAAATGTAGCTGCTTCTGGACTAAATAGTTTATTTGGTTCTACTCATAAATGAAAAGCGCACTGTCCACTACTGTATGACTGGTTACCTCCACTGGCAGTCGTGTTTCATTTTGTTTTCCAAACTACCTTGAAAAAAATACCACATTTCATTTACTACCCTAATAGCAAAGCCCTGTTACTCAAGACATGTCCTAAGAATCTTATACCATGTTTTAATAAAAAATAATCTTGATTGGTTTTACTTAATTTTGATACCGTATTTTTCCTTGAAAGTGAAACTTTCTGAGTGTCAATTGGCTTTCACCTGATTTTCTAAATGAAGAACTGTGTTCCTGTGTCACCCAGAGGCAGACCAAAGTACAGCTCATGAAAAAAGCAATCCAGGCTCACCGTGAATACACAACCCGGGTGAGCCCCCCAGCACTTGGTGACACCTGTATTGGACAAAAGTTGCATTAATTGCTTGTTTTGTTGACGCTGGCAATAAAGATAACTATACATTACCCCTGAACTAGAGTGAATGTGTGATCAATGAGCGTGCGTATTTAAGGCTATTACAGGGCAAGGCGTGGACCGGCATCTGCTGGGGCTGAAGCTGCAGGCACTGGAGGAAGGGGTCCCACTGCCCGAGATTTACTCGGACCCTACCTACCAGGCAGCCATGCATTACCGCCTCTCCACGAGCCAGGCAGGCCTCCCTCTGTGCATTTGTGCCCAGTGCATTTCATCCAAATACATTATTCGTTCCGGTTGCTCGGCGGTATAGGAGGGTTTTTCAGGGTTAACTCAGTCCATCCTTCCAGGGTCAATAAAATGAGTACCAAATTTTGATTTAAAGCTTTCGTGACTGCAGTAATTCATATTCTTAGTTCTTTTGGTAAAGTCACGTTGAAGGGAAACAATAAAATAATAAAATATATATAACAATAAAAATTCTCACGACGTTTCGACCATAACAAACGGTTGTCATCACACTTGATGACGACCGTTTGATGACGACCGTTTGTGTTATGGTCGAAACGTCGTGAGAATTTTTATTGTTTTATATATATATTTTATTATTTTATTGTTTCCCTTCAACGTGACTTCACCGAAAGAACTAAGAATAAAAATGAGTACCACTTTGTGGGGAAGTCAACAGTGGTTGTCATATAGATAGACTTACTGCTGCCATATGAATTTGGAATTTCTACCACTCAGGACTGTAAACAGATAAGCACCAATGCATCAATCTTCATTTGAGCAGCACATTCATTTGTTTTATTCATGCGTTGTTGTGGAGCATAACGAGTTAAAAGCATTTATAAGCAGCACTGATTCGGACTCCATAGTTTAGATTCATCTTGACATCTAGCAGCATTTGTTTAATAAGCTGGACTCTGCCAATGAGAACCAGAAGGTCTGTCGAAACCTGTTCAGTGTTTGCTTGCTTCAACAAAGCTGCTGCATAATATAGGTCTGGAAAGCCAATAGGCCGATGGACCAAAAATATTGTTGAATATATGTGGTTTATATTCTTAGTTCTTTCGGTAAAGTCACGTTGAAGGGAAACAATAAAATAAGAATATGAATTACTGCAGTCACGAAAGCTTTAAATGAAAATGTATATGTGGTTTGTATATGCATTTGATTAGGATCCGTTGTGTAAACATTGTGTTGGTGTGGTGCACGTTATTGCAGGTTCCGGCCAGGACAGATTGCGTCATGTGCTTTGGGCCAGTGGTTGAGGACGGCTATGGTGTTTGCTACAACCCCATGGAGAACCACATCAACCTGGCAGTGTCTGCCTTCCGTTCCTGCCCAGACACCTCTGCAGCCCGTCTGGCCCAGGCTCTGCATCAAGCCCTACTGGATATGCAAGAGCTGGCACTAAACAGCCCAGTCTCTAAGCTTTGAGCGAATACTCTAAGATTTAAACTGTGCATCTCTGCAAGTGTGAGTGTTGCCTTAGCATGGAGATGGAAAACGTTTGTTGTTAGTGGTGATGAAAACCATCCACAACCATTTTAAAACATTGTTCAATTTATAAGGAAATCCGTTTTCAGCCTGTGGAATTGTGTGCCGGTTAAAATCAATGCAAGCCATCGACTCATCTTCGTCAGATACTGTTTACAGCGGTAGTGCAATCTGAACTACCAATCGCTGCCTTGGCCACAGTGGCCCCACCAGCATAGCCACCACCACTCATCCTAGTGGAAGCTGTGCGGTGGCCACATTCGTACCGAGTAATTAGCCTGCTGCTGCGTCGTATGTCACTGACATCTGAACACCACTACAGATTTAGATATTGGACATTCATCATTGCCAGCCATTCTTAATGGAGTATAACACTCACGGGTCACATGGTTGTTTTAAATGATTGGTCGTGTCTGTGGAATTGCAATCAATTCTAAGGAAAAAACGATTTCGAATTTATGCGAACTAAATAATTACTATCTTGATTTGAAGCTTTCGTGACTGCAGGAATCCATACTCTTTGGTTCTTTCGATAAAGTCACGTAGGTAGAAAAAATAATAGATCACGACGTTTCGATCGCCACACAAGACGATTGCTTGTGTGGCGATCCAAACGTCGTGATCTATCGCCACACAAGACGATTGCTTGTGTGGCGATCCAAACGTCGTGATCTATTATTTTTTCTACCTACGTGACTTTATCGAAAGAAGCAAATAGTATACATAATTACTGACATTGATTTGTGTAAAATGTACCTTTTTGAGTATTTAATTTGGAGCTATCGTTTGCTATTGGAACATGTTATGTCTGATTGTATTTAGTAACTTGGCTTTGAAGTTTGAAAATAAAACTGCCTGCATTGGTCGTTAAGCGTGGCTTTAATGTACAACGCTTTCTCATTATTTGTTTTGGCCCATTAGACCAACCGTACAACAAGCGGCAGAATACAAATGAGGAGTCCATTGATTCATTCTCAGCATGACTTAACAGCAAGAGAAGATGTTTTTCAAAAATGTTGAGAAAAAGGCAAGTTCAAGACAGTCTCTTATCTCGTATTGTCCGATAAACCATTGAGCACAAATTACAGGGTTGCAAAGTTGAACTCAAATTAGTAAAACAAGTCACGTACAATGGGTTGGCTGAACAAAACGTAATAGTTATATATTTTTACACGGTTAGCACAGCCCTAAAACAAATGCGCCTTAGAAATGTAAATTAGTAATAATTGTCAAGCGGCTGATAACAAACGGAACTTTCCGAAGAGCTTGGGGAAATGGACGAAGGGAGGACGTCCCAGTGTCGCATTGCAGGGCAAGACGCAGACTTGAATTGTGACCGAGCAGGTATGTTGTGAGCTGCAGTGTGGTAGGTGAACAATTGGATGAGACGAAAGTCTGGAAGACCGAGTCCTCAATACAGGAGGAATCAAAGAGTGAAACTCATGGAAACGGTAACTATCGTAAGAGCGATAAAAGAGTGATAAACACTCAACTGTTTTATTTTACCAGGTAATATTTATTGGATGTGCCAATATCGCCCGCAATAAAGTAGGCATCAGTGCACATTTCAACGGTTACGTGAACGGTACGGGGCATGGAGCAACAGGAACACAAATGAAAAGTAAAGCGTTTTAGATGTTATGGGACGGCAAGTCTGAGTAGGCGTGTCTTGCACAGATCACGGAATTGAGAGACACTCGGCGAGTTTCGGTTGTCCGGTGGCAGGTAGCGAGCGTGGGTTTCCAGATGGTAGGGGCTGGACTCGAGGAGACTCGGTCCCCCCGGCGTCGGGAGGTACGGAGGTAAGGCCCACAGAGCGATGTAGCTCGTTTTCAGAAGCGGCTTATGTGGAAATAAATAGAAGACTAATACTTTAAACGCACGTTGATTCTAAATGTGGAGGGAGACCCGGAGAATATTCAACTCGGCCATGGGGACAACATGCCAACTCAAAACATTCAGGCGTCAGGGTCGGGCTCGAACCCACAACCTCCTGTATACCACGCGAGGTAGTAAACATTTTGCAGCCGCGGCGATAAGTTGACTTGACCGTCAGTGAGCGAGTGACTGGCGTGAATCAACGAGAGCTGGACCATCAAGCAGCCTTGGCCGCTTACGTTGACTTGAAAGTCATTGTTGTAGACAGCTGGAAACAGCGCAATATTTATACCTAGATTTCCTGATTGCGATGACATCAGCCATGGTCAGTCTACCGCTGGAGAGTACCGTATCGACTGCTGTGATTGGAACACAGGATTCCAATAGGGTAACGACGCTGGAACAAATATTCAAGAAACCCAAAGCGACTTTATCACCGCGTGTTTCGGCTCGACACGGTTGACCGAACTAGGTTTGTATTCTTGGTTCTTTCGGTAAAGTCACGTAGAATGAGAATAAAATAATAAATTGATAAAATAAAATAACAATAATATTCTCACGACGTTTCGGCCACAACACAAGCGGCCTTCATCAGGTGAAGGGACGAGACTGTCTGGAGGAGTGAAAAAGCCACGCTCAGATCGCGACCTTTAAGCTGTGTGAGAAGAAACAAAGCGCCTTGACAAAGGAATTAGCATAGAATTTAGCATTGAAATGGCTGAGTGATTATTCTACGTGACTTTACCGAAAGAACCAAAGAAGATGAATCATTGCAGTCACGAAAGCTTTAAATCGACTGTGGTCATTCAGATGAGACCAGAAACAACGTATAACAACGACCTAATGCCCTATCCACAAATACGAAGGAGACATCATCACAGCGATACACTCCGCTGCTCCTGACGCGGTTATCTGGCTTGACCACCTGAATATGAAATTGTGGTTGTTGCTCCGCATCTACACCAGCAGCTATACGAAATAAGAAGTGTAGTGGTGACACCAGGGCACAGTCCACAGCACTGTCGCCTCACTGCAGTCCACGCGTGCGAGGCGGTGCCCCCGCCCCGCACTCGGCGCTCGGCTGCGTCGCCTGGGGCCGCACCCAGGACGCGCGGTGGAGCACGGAGCGCGCGGATCGGGGCTGTTCCGCGGAGGTGTCGCGCATGGAGGTAACTTCACGAAGCAGCGGCGCTCTCTCCTCACCCCGCTCTCCCTGGGCAGTGCGCTCGACTGCCCGGCAGAGTCTCCTCTCGGGACGCCACTCACTTCACCCCCTCGGCCGCGCCACTGCTCACGCGCTGCGGCGCCACCGCAGGGCTAGGTCCGGGACCCCCCCCCTCCGGTCGGATTGTTGAGGCCCCGGGCGCGGAGCCTCCTGGCCGCGAAGGGGCTGGGCAAGTCCCAGGCTTATAATCGGGTGAGGCCGCACAGGCCGCGACAGTAAAAGTCGGGGGAGAGTGGCGCGAAGAGTGGCGAGGGGACTCGAGAGAGAGGGGACTCGAGAGAGAGGGGAGGGGAGAGAGGGGACCCGAGAGAGGGGACTCAGGGGAGGGGAGAGAGGGGACTCAGGGGAGGGGAGAGAGGGGACTCCTCGAGAGAGAGGGGACTCGAGAGAGAGGGGAGAGAGGGGGACTCGAGAGGGGAGGGGGAGAGAGGGGACTCGAGAGAGGGGACTCGAGAGAGGGGAGGGGAGAGAGGGGGACTCGAGAGAGGGGACTCGAGAGACGGGACTCCTCGAGAGAGGGGACTCCTCGAGAGAGGGGGACTCGAGAGAGAGGGACTCGAGAGAGAGGGACTCGAGAGAGGGGAGAGAGAGGACTCGAGAGAGAGAGGACTCGAGAGACGGGACTCCTCGAGAGAGGGGACCCGAGAGAGGGCACTCGAGGGAGGGGAGAGAGGGGACCCGAGAGAGGGGACTCGAGGGAGGGGAGAGACGGGACTCCTCGAGAGAGGGGACTCCTCGAGAGAGAGAGAGGATTTGCGGCACCGAGAAGCCGAGGGCTAGCGATGGGTGCGGGCAGGGCAAGATCGTGAAGGTGTGAGTCAAGATTACAGGTGAGAACGGGTGAGACTTAGGGTAAGTGTATAAGGGTGGTCGTGAATTAGTGTAATGATCATGGTTTACGGTAGTGATTGTGAGTGACTATGACGGTGAGTGTAATAATAATGGTTGGTGTGAATGTGATGAATGTGTGGGTGATTAGTAACTGAGAGTGTGAAATGGGTTGTGCTTAGACATGACGCCTATAGATGCGGAACTGACCGGAGGCGGATTTCCATTGCAGGGGGGATTCTCGTACAACGAACACTTTGGCGACCTAAACAGACGAATCGTGCTTGGCTCACCGCGCCACCCGTTCAAATGCCTCCATTCCTTCCTGTATATGTAGCCTGCGCCGTCAGGCTGGCCCAGCGCTGTCCTGTCGTGTTACGGCAGGCCCAATTGTAACTACGAGTCGGTGAAATAACTGCACGGGAGTGAGACTCTGGACGTGTCACTGGCGTTCTCAAGGGAGTTCATTGGGCCGGACACATCGCCGCATCGTTACGAACACCACGCGGCTGATTTAACAATTCGCCGTTTAAATTTTGATTTAAAGCTTTCGTGACTGCAGTAATTCATATTCTTAGTTTTTTCGGTAAAGTCACGTTGAAGAGAAACACCGTGACTTTACCGAAAAAACCAAGAATATGAATTCGCCGTTTCGCCCCGTGACTATTGTTGACCCGACAGGTGGCTCGGAGGTAGAGCGAGCGGCTCTCAGTAGGAAGGTTGCGAGTTTAAATCCTGGTTTGCGGTTTATCAGCCCATCATCCTTACGATGTCGATACAGGTTCCACTTTGCAAGGGAGTCAACCGTTGGCCTATGGATAGAATGCAGAATTTCCACCACTGGCTCAGGTCTGTAAACAGGACATGGGCATCACCTCAAAACTCATTTGAGTAGGAAATCACGTTGACTTGAATGCTTGGAAAAATAAAACTTTGTGGCCCCGGCCATGCATATTTCCCACCTACACAGCACACACAATTGTGTGTGATGTGTAGGTGCTCGGCCTGTTCTGTGAGACAGCGAGAGCTGTCGCCTGTGTGGTGGTGTGTCGTTATGCCGCGCGTTTCGTGAGCAAGCGCAGCGCGTTACAACTTCGCATTCTTTGTGTGAAGTGGCGGCGCTGTTGGGATGTTCTATTGTTTAAAGGGCCCGTGGCGGCTCGACGCGTGAGGCAGCGAGGAGTTGAGCTTGTTTGCTCGCGGCTCACAGTGGCGAATGTTTACCGCTCACACGGGCGTGGAGGTGCCGCTCCGCTGCCGTGTTTGAGTGGGCGTGAGCTGGGGGAGGGGGGCTGCTGCACAGCTGCGCTCACAGAATTTGTAAGCACACAGACCCCGCGCTCACACTCGGAATCTGTGCTCACGCAACACCCAACCCTTGGGTGCACACGGTAGCTGGGTGGTTAGGAGGGGTCAAACTCTGGCCTACGTGTGACCCCACGTGTGACCCCACGTGGACGGTCGCTGGGCACGTGACTTTACCGAATAAAACCAAAGAGTATTACCCGATATTCTCAGATGGCGGTGAGCGCCGTGACAAGACAAGGTGGTTTTGTGGTGTCTTCTCGCCGTCGCGACCCTGGCCGCTGTCGTTTGGCATGCACGGGCCTGCGTGTGCGCCTCGCTAATGCACATTAAAGTGTTTACACGCTGCCGCCGCCGCATGCTGATGACATACTTAGCGGATGACATAACGCCGGCGGGAGCGTGCGCGGAATGGCAATGCCCACGCCGCGTTCCTAAGACGCCCCCCTTGCGCCAGAGCTCGCAGGAGCTCATCCAACAGCGCACGAATTGCGCTCAGTTAAAGTGCAAATAATGTACGTGGCAGAGCTGACGGTAGTGCACAAGGCAGCGGGGAGGCCACGGCACAGCACTCGTATGGTTGGCCCCGCTGAGTGAGGCCGTGTTCGGCCACAGCTGAGGGCACTTGGACGTGGGGGCGCCTAGCCTCCCTCCCCTAGTCTGTTGAAGGATGATTACTGGTAAAGGATGGTACCCCGTTAAGGATTGTGAGGTGTTGTTTCTTTGCGACCCCGCCTGGCGCGCACTGGCCACAATCAATAGACAAAGCAAATGTCTTACCGGCGAATGGTCCATGTGTGTTGACGAGTGCAATGCGTTGAGGCGGTGTGCGGCACGCGTAGCCGGCACGAACGTGCCTGCGTCAGTCCTGTGCACGAGTAAATGTGTAGTGGTCGTCAGGGAGTGGCGTGGTTGTGGATGAGCGGTGTGCGGTAGGCGATGAGTCGTGTTTGGTTAAGTCAAAGTGATCGATCTCTTGCCCAAATGAACCTCAAGGCGGTGCTCATTTGGGCACCAAATCAACTAGCATTATTTGCGCACGTGACAACCTGATTTTATATGGCTCTGTCATGTAGTGGAGGCTACAATAAAAAGTTGGCAATTTACCTACACGATCTAACCCAAAATAAACCGATTATGCTCATCTCCTTTACATTAATTGATTCTGATTTTGATATGCCTATAGCGTGGACAACATAATCGCATGCGATTGCATAGCTTAATACAATTACACCTCCCTAACAGCGTTGGTGTACGGTGCTTTTTTAGGAATATTTTGCTCTTTTTTTCATGGATTTTCTGTTTGCAGTCACACAAAGTCACTTTAAGATGTTTTTCTTGTTCGTGTTTTTGTTTGTTGTGGTTGCACCCGATTCAAGAGCCGAATGGCTCACAGGGCTATACCAAAATAAATAAACTGAAACTGACTTCTCCACGAAGTGGTATTTATTTTATTGACCCTGGAGGGATAATGGGCTGACTCAACCCCAACCATGATCTGAACTCACAGCTTTCCGATTGACAGCCGTTGACTCTACTGCTGAGCCACCTTACCGGTTGATTAGTTGTGGTGGTGGATGAGTGGTCTGTATAGCTCTGTGAAGTCCTATTCAAGCATTGAGAGACTATCTTGTTGAATGTGAGTGGAGTAGCTGTATTTAGGGCCTTGTCATTTAATAGCGCAGCGATGCGTGTGAGTTGATGTTAAAAAGTATTGTGGGTAAACTGTATTGGATCACTTGGCGCTGTGTAGTCTGCTGTCTGTTGTAAATAGTTGTCTGTGTAGCCTGCTGTCTGTGTGTATAACTTGCCTTCTATGTAGTCTGCCGTCTGTTGTAAACAGTTGTCTGTGTAGCCTGATGTCTGGTGTCTGTCTGGCCTGCTGTTAGTCTGGTTGGTCTGCTGTCTGGTCAGCCTGCTGTTTGTCTGGTTGGTCTGCTGTCTGCATGGCCTGCTGTTAGTCTGGTTGATCTGCTGTCTGGTTAGCCTGCTGTTTGTCTGGTTGGTCTGCTGTCTGGTTAGCCTGCTGTTTGTCTGGTTGGTTTGCTGTCTGGTTAGCCTGCTGTTTGTCTGGTTGGTCTGCTGTCTGGTTAGCCTGCTGTTTGTCTGGTTGGTCTGCTGTCTGGTTAGCCTGCTGTTTGTCTGGTTGGTCTGTTGTCTGGTTAGCCTGTTGTTTGTCTGGTTGGTCTGCTGTCTGGTTAGCCTGCTGTTTGTCTGGTTGGTCTGCTGTCTGGTTAGCCTGCTGTTTGTCTGGTTGGTCTGCTGTCTGGTTGGTCTGCTGTCTGGTTAGCCTGCTGTTTGTTTGGTTGGTCTGCTGTCTGGTTAGCCTGCTGTTTGTCTGGTTGGTCTGCTGTCTGGTTAGCCTGATGTTTGTCTCGTTGGTCTGCTGTCTGGGTAGCCTGCTGTGTGGTTGTATCGTCTGCTTTCTGTTTGGTTCGTTTTCTTTGGCTTTAAAGTCTGCTGTTTGTCTGGGTGAACGCTTGTCTTTCTCGTTATTCTGCTGTGCGGCTGTACATTCTGCTGTTTGATTAGCCTGCTGTTTAGTTTGTATGCTGTATGGCTGCATAGCCTGTTTGTATAGCCTGCTGTCTGTTGTCTGCTGTCTGGTTATTATGTTTTGTGACTGGCACGTTTGGATAGGATCCGTGACTGTAGGGCACAAAGTAAGTTGGCGCACGCTGGTACAGTGTGAGTGTGTACATAGAATGTTAACGCGGGCCGCGCTGCTGCTTGACATGCGTGTCACATGGTGGGATATGCCGAATGGTGATGACTCATTTAGGCCGTCTGGGTCCCGTCTCAATCCCGCCCATTGTCTGCGTGCATACACGCACACGCACGCTTGCACGGCAACACGGAATCTCACACTGCTACTGGCGACGGCAGCGCCTTCATACCCAACTTTGCCTGCGTCCTCCGTGCAGTGAGTGATTTTCTCTGTGATGTTTCCCGGTGACGAGCTGTGTTCCTCAGAGGCTGCTGAACACAAGTAGTTTTCTCCGCGTGTGTGTGTGTGGACTGGCCATATCAGTGGACATTACAGCTGTGATCACGTTGGTGCATTCTATATCGTTTATCTCCATTGCTCAGACCAACTGTTTCGCTAACATCATTACCTATTGGGTTGGGATGAAGTTGAAACCAAAGTACAAAGGGCTGCTTTTGCATGCTGAGACATTGCTCTGTCTGCTTGGCACTTGCAGGTTTGCATGTCAGCATCTTGCAATGGAGACGATGGTGGCTGGTGGTGATTGACTGTTTGCTAATGAGCCCCGCAGTGGGTGGCCATGTGTTAATTTTACTACCTTGCATGGAGGCTCATCTCGTGTATTGTACTGAGGACACGATGTGCTCAATGGCAACACGATACCCACTGTTTGTCAAAGGATGCGCAGCTTTGAGATGTGCAACATTTGCTTCTAGCAATCAAACATACATACTCACAGGAGGAAACTTTAACATTTATCCTCAGTCCACTCTATAGCTCTAGAAGAGATCGTTGCAGAAACTGAATAATTCTCCAAAGTGGCGCTGTATGTAAACCTGTGGCACGGCGTTGGACTACAACAATGTGTGTAGAACCTGTGATGTCAAGCAGCAGCTGGAAAGGACAACACTAGGCACTGCATGTGGCAGTTTGTTCACGTCGTGTGTGCTTGCTGTCCCGCGCCTGTGGCAGGTCTGGCGGGCGGTCCTCTCCCCTGCCTCCGCGAGCCGTTCAGTGCGCGACTGCCGCGGCCGTGCGATGTTGGGAAGGAGCCGTTACGGCTCAGGAGGCGCCTAGGGGAGTTTCTGCGAGGCCACGTTCGCTCGCTTCCCACCGGCGCTTTTGAAACGGTGTCGTGGTGCGTGAGGGCGGCGGGGCCGTGGCGTAGTGAAGCTGCCATGGCGTCCAGCGTGCAACTGGAGGTACCGGATTTTGGCAGTGCCGTCTTGTGCAGCCTCAACGAGCAGCGCATGCAGGGCCTCTACTGTGACGTGACGGTGCGTGCCCGCGGACAGGATTTCCGCGCGCACCGCGCCGTGCTGGCCGCCAGCAGCGCCTACTTCCGCGACATATTCGCTAGCACAGGTACTGGGCGCACACACGACCTGGGTTTGATTCCCGACTGGGGCACCTTTCTGTGCTGAGTTTGTATGTTCACCCCCTGTTCTGCATGGGCTTCCTTTGGGTTCTCCGGTTTTCTCCCATCGCGAAAACAAACCCACATACAATGTAAATGGTATTGGCCAAACATCACCAATCCTTATCTGCAAATTACACACAGCAGCAAAATCGCTTTTTCCTGCGATAAATTGGCATGACTATCCTGAAAAAAATTATTGACGATTAATGAGGCTTTCATAGGTAAACAAGGAAAAATAATCAGTCAAAAGTTATTTCCTGCTTTGAGCATTGAGGCATTGCTCATCTCTTACAGGCCTTCAGAGCCAGTGGTGGAAATTCCACTAACCTATGGTGGGGGCGAGTATCAAGAGGACAACTGTTGACTTCCTCACAAAGTGGTACTCGGTGGTAATCATTTTATTGACCCCTGATGGATGATGGGCTAAGTCGACTCCCAACCTGTATTTGAATTTGGAACCTTCTGATCATGAGCCACTTGCTTTATCGCTGAGCCACTATAGAGGACAAAGACAAGCTAAATTTACAGCTGTCACAGGCAACATCGCTCCACCGTGAGCCTGAGCAGCACGTAGAGGTTTCATGTCTAGTGTACACAAATGTGAATTAGGCGTCTTCACGTTTGTAGTGTGCTTGCACTCAGTGATTGTGTTTAACCAGGTGAGAATGCAAGAAGCCAGGATAGTGTCATGTGTCACACAATGACAAAAGCAATGACGTAGAAACATTTACAACAATGAAGCAAATATACAGAAGATGTCAAAAACAGTGACTAAATATACAGCAGGATTACATTTAATCATTGTCCTGGAATGAAAGTGGACTCACGACAAATTACTTTTAAAAGCCACTCACAGTCAAACTATGATAAAGGTAACATCAAAATTATTCTGGGTTGATAATTGTGCGAGTACGTCAAGAGACGATTGTATACATCAAATACAACCGCAAGTGAAGTTTTGCCGCACAGAATCGACAGCTTGAATGGAGTTGAGCGGCCGTGTTCCCCCAGCAAACGCAGAGGACGGCTCGGAGGGGCCCCTACAGGTGGAACTGCCTCCTGCGATCCAGCCATGCTCGTTCCAGCAGGTGCTCACCTTCTGCTACACGGGGCGGCTCAGCCTCCCGGCGTGCGAACAGTTCCTGGTGATGTACACGGCCGGCTTCCTGCAGATCCGTGGCATCGTCGAGCGGGGCGCTGAGCTCGCGGTATGGCAGTCGCGCAGCAGTGTGTGTGCGTACACGTAGAGTGAACGTGACAATATGTTATTGTGTACAGCATGCACACGTCTGTGTTCTTCGTTGTTTGTAGAACATGCACGTCTTTCGAATATGTTCTGTCGTGTACGACAAACATACGTCGACGTGGGTCATGTGTCCACGCCATTGATTCTGACTGCAGATGGCTGCCAAAGTGAGCTCCCCACGCTGCGACTCACAGACGGCTCCACAGCCGGAGGACGGCCTCTCGGAGTCGGAGAGTTCTGCGGCGGAGACCACCTCGCAGGGCGCCCCACACCTCTACCGCCTCACCCACCAGCCCTCCCCGCCGGGGCAGGGCCCAGGGCAGGGGCAGGGCCAGGGCCCTGGGCAGGGCCACGGGCGACATGTGCAGGGCCCGGGGAGGGATGGGACCACTCCGCCGGGGGCGGCCTATCAGCAACACCCGAATCGGCACTCCCCACCTGGGCAGACGCATGCGTCGCGCGCGCACGTATGTGTGCATGCTAGCGGCTACACCACCACTCGCCCAATATACACACACAACCACCTTTTGCCACTAAGTGGCGGTAATGTCACCACAGCGCTTGTGCTAGGCTATGTGCATTTTGAGGCCATGTGAAGTGTCGAACGCCTGCTAGCAGGTCACGTGACAGACCCAGGTGCCATGGGTTGACTAAGATGACTGGCCAATCGATGCACCACCTGTGCCTCCCACTGTGCTAACTTGCTGTGTTTTATCCACCCGGTGATCTGCTCATGTTGTGAGCGTCGCTCCTCTTCCCTCTCTTGTTGCTGGAGGGCAACTGCCTCCAACTGCCCAGTAACGTCCTTCACGAGCCTCCTCCACAGGGCGATCTTAACACCCCTGGTACCAGTCATCGGCAAATACACTCATCTCCACATCTCGTGCCACATCATTCCATCTCTTCTCTAGCCCGTGCCATGCCCGTATAGTCCCCTCTATCTGGCCGAACAGAAGCTGTTTAAAAAACACATAACACACACACACACAAGCAACCACTGCAACACTACTTACACTCATGTAACATACAGTACACAACTAGTGTTTATTCAGGACCAAATTCCTCAATCTTAAGATACCCCATAACGCCAAAGTGCACTTCACCGAGGACACAAAGCTCACATGGTTCTCACTCATCCTCTGAGAATGCCTCAACTTCCTAGAATTCCATTGCTTCAGGTACTCTGCAAATACCCATAACCTCACACAGAGACATCGACTCAGTGAAAGCACACTGGGCACTTTTCTCTGTGAATATCCCAACACCTGGATTCCATCACTTCACAAACGTTCGTGGTTTGTCCCAATTTGATGTTGAGCTGGAGATTATTTATAACTTAACTTGCATTTGACTCCTATGCCATCTGTTTACACATTAGTGCAATAGTCACTCCCTTTATCTGTTTAATGTTTCTTTAACTTAATTTTGTAATGTGCTGTGATCAGTCGAATTATAATCTGAGACAACTCGCACTCCAGAAGGTCGATTTAACATTGATGTATGTTCATGCAATGTTTCCGATGTCTCATGTGATGTTGTTGATTTCTATTTGCCTCGTTACTGTACTTTATTTGTGTTTTATCAATTTTGGTGTCCAATTTTTGCAAATAAGACTCCTAGTCTCTTGAGTTCTCATCTGGTTAAGGGACCCACACGACACACACAATATACCACAGCATTACTTTACTAAAACATAGCAACACAACCACCATGGGAACAAAATTACAGAGTACATTACATGACTGCACACATTGTGGACCCGCAGCAACACTATTCACACAACTCACACCCATGATGAAAACACACAGCAACACTGTAAAGACATATAATGCTCACACAAAGGATGTGGCCGTGGATATTTAAGTATGAGGGAAAAACATCGGATGGCTGATATTCCTCATCTCTAAACATCTTTGTGCCATCTTTAATTTAGAAAATGGCATTAACTCTTTAGGTATCGACAAGAATATACAACTCAGGCCCTTGTTTGGCATAAGCGTCTTAAGTCGGGAGCATGGCTGTGGGAGTGTGGAGTCTGTGCGACTGTGGCAAAGTTGCTCTGCATCCTCTCGCCCCACCATTACACTGGACCCTTTTCCCCGTGTCCCCAGGCAGGGCAGTCGAGCCCTGCGCACGCGTTGGCCGGACAGCAGGGCTCGGGCAACCGGCTACATGGGTTGCTACCGCGCGTGAAATTGGAGGGCGGAGGAGACGCGCAGCAGGCGGTGATTCAGTGCGTGCCAACGCACAAGCGGCTGTACGAGGGCCCTGGGGTGCAAGGCAACGTGGCCAGCAAGGCCCAGCGCAACAGCCATGGCGGGGCCACAGGTATGGAGCAGCATATGCGCCTACCACCCTCCAGCTGCCTCCCAACAACCTCTGCCTGCACCTTGCAGAGCTCCCCACATGGCCTCCCCACTCTCTCTCTGCTGTTGCTGCTGCTGAAGCGTCTGGTTATGCAGGGCGCGGCGACCAGGACAGCCCTGGTGCCGGCAGCTGCCTGCAGGGTCGGGACAGCCCAGCAGGGGCAGGGGGCAGTGCCTTTGGGCTAGAGGAGGGGGAGGGGGAGGAGGAAGGAGACGGGGAGGTGGGGGACGAGGAGGAGGGAGAAGAGGAGCCTTACGAAGAGGGTGGCGACGAATACTACGGCCACGTGTACAGCATGATGTCAGCTGCCTATCACTCGGGTAGGTCTGGCTCCCTAGCTGGGAGAGAATTGGGAGTTGGGGGGCAGACGGTTGGGGTAGCTTCGGGCAGTGGATTGTAGGTATTGCCAAACATTAAAACATTTGGATGAAAAAATAAGTGTTCGTGTGATGTCAGAATAGATATGCACACTGTCAATTGTGTCGTGATGGGCTGCCCTGTGTACTGAATTTGTGTGTGCGTGTAGTTTGTGAGCGTGTAGAGTCTCTTCCCACGGCCCGTGGCTCGCGCTGCGAGCTGTCTGCCCTGCCTCCCGACCTACTCACACAGATTGGTCAGCGTTGCCACCCTCATCTCTACTCCGAGGGAGACCCTGGGGAGAAGCTTGAGCTGGTATCAGGTCAGTGGACGACACCGATGTTCGCTTGTGACTTGCATCCTGTTAAGATTAATTGTGCTGACAAGACTCGGTGCAGTCTCCATGCTGTACTTGCTGTGCACTCGTGGACTCCGGACTCGACACGACTCCTCGTGCCGCACGTGTGCAGGAACGGGCGTCTACATCACGCGGGGGCAGCTCATGAACTGTCACTTGTGTGCCGGCGTGCGGCACAAGGTGCTGCTGCGCCGTCTGCTTGCAGCATTCTTTGACCGGTACCGATGCACAAACACGTGCCCATGTGGCTGCACGGGCTCCGAGCGGCCAGTGCCGTGAGCGAGCACCTATTCAAAAGACCGCCATGGCACATGTAGGTTTGGTGTAGCCACCTTGTCTCATCAGTGCTGACATCATTTACACTTCACCAGGCACTCATTTAATAAAAGGTTCAGATGCCGAATGCCACAAATGTAGTCCGTAACTGGAAATTAAACCCAAGTAGCTGGGTTCGTATTGCATTGCAGTAGCCACTAGGCGACTGCTGCCCATAGACATCAATTCACAGAGGTGTGCATAAACACAAACCTATTCACACACAGACACGAGTTCTGCATTTAGCCTAATAGACTCCTGTTTTTGGTGTAGTTTGGGGTGTACTTGTGTGGGTCTGTGTGTGTGCTGCGTGTTGTTGTATGTGTGGTATGTGGTCGTGCTCTGTGGGTGCAGAACCACTCTGGCAAACAGCTGTGGCACTGGGATTCGCTCTTCCACGAACGATCCAACGCGCAAGCCGCTGGACAGCCGTGTCCTCAATGCTGTTAAACGTAGGTCACCACCTACCGTCATGTGACCTCCCGCTTGTCACCCAGACAGCCTCCACCTCGTCACCCAGACAGCCTTCACCTCATTCTTGTGCACCTCCATATTCCAGCATTCACCTCTTCTCACCCCTTCCACAGTCCGCGTTCGATTATTCAGCAGTTGCTCTCAGCCATCACCCCGTGAATGCATGTTTTTGGAAAGTGAGAAAAACATGGAACCCCAATCTAGGAGTTTTAGAAAGTTATTCCAGGAAGTGCTCCTCATCCACGGGGGGGGCAGAGTGGCACGAACCTAAGTTTGATTCATGACACAGGTGCCTGTGTGGAGTTCTCCCTCTGTCATCAGATTCCTCCGGGTTATCCAGTTTCCTCCCTTCACTGAAAACAATGTCATTGGTATTGACCAAACATTGCAAATTAGCAGGACCCTCATGAAAAAGCATTAAGACGCAAATAATTAGTATCATCAATAATCGACCACCTGTAATACCTGGCCCCAAGCAGGAACGTTGGAGGGGAAGCTGAGAGTTTCAAGCCACGTGACATTTTACGGAAAACTTATACAAGGTTTACACAGCATTCATGGTGCAGTAATACCACAAATTACGTATCAACCTCTTACATCATTGCACAAATATGTCCTAAGTTAATTAATACCACTATCTGATTTGCGTCACCTCAGCATACGTCTTTTCTCATATCAGTTGCCTCAGCCTTCGTCTCCACCAAATCCATGTCTGATGTTCCTGCGGTGCTGTGAGTTATCATCTGCTCCGAGTCAAGTGCTGTTGTAGTTTTCTCACGAAGAGCCCGCCCGTGTCGCTGCCTCCTCAGTTTACTGCCAGAAGTTCGCCCCCAACTTCCGCGAGAGCGAGATGAACGTGATCGCGGCCGACATGTGCACCAACGCGCGCCGGGTGCGCAAGCGCTGGCTGCACTCAGCGCTGCCTGACAGAGACATCATGTACCACGGCCTCCTGCCCGACCTGCAGGGCTGCTACGAGGGCCCGGATGGGGAGGCCGAGCCGCCGGACCAGGGTGGCTCAGGGGGGGCCCTGCACTCGGAGCACGCAGCAGTGGTTGGGGGGGGCGGCCTCCCTGACCACGCGTCGTCATACGACGGCTCCGACCCGGCCGTGCACTCGTACGAGAGCTCGGGGGACGAGGCCAGGGGGAACTTGACGAGCGGCTATGAGGGACAGCACTGAGAGGGGCGGCGGTGCTGGGGAGGAGGGGGGCATCCTCTTCCCCCCCCACCCCCCTGTGCAGCAATGCCGCGAGAGGCCTGCGCAGGGTAGGCAACGCTTTTTACGTAGATTTTTTTGTGATTTTAGGTGGGGGCCGTGTAAACAGCACGTGGACGGTGCGAGCGAGAGATCGTGTGAGCAAAATAAGAACTCGTCCGGCATCGAGACTGTTAGTGTGTACGTTGTAGTGTGCGTGTGCTTTAGGATCGGTTGACATCGTGAGAGAGTCTCGACGGCGGTACAGGTCTGTTCAGAGTTTTTGAAGAAGCACATGGACACGTGTGAGCCACGCGGCAAGAATGTCACCGGCCGCGCAGCCTCTGAAACTAGGACCTTTTAATGAGTGGAAGAAAGTGGAGATTGGTCGGCCTTCCAGGACAAGGAGTTGTCTTGCTTCTTTCTGTTTCCATATCACCACATCGGGGCTTATGTGCAAAAACAGAATCCCAAGTCTTTTGTCAGGAGCGTGGCTTTTATATGATGCAAGTGGTAAATTGCACTGCTAAGAGGTTTAGATTTAAGAAAAACCTTTGACGACCAAATTGGCATCGCAGGGGAAGCAATGTGACGGTGCCCAACAACCCAAACGTGCTTGGCGACTCCATGAGGCGCCTGCCGGTGGCTGTGTTGTGCTGCCTTGAGTGGTTCTAAAGTAGACGCCGCTCGCTCTGGGAGTTGCTGCTTTGACTCCAGACAGCAGAAGTGACTGCGCTGCGTTACAAGTTACGCCGTCAAAAAACCCAGCGGTGGCAAACTTTTGTGTATTTTGATTTAGTAGCATCTGTAAGACAAAGGCAGAATTTTATACACTAATTTATTTTCACAACTACTAATTTGCATTATTAAAACATTTTGTAAATAAATTAAGACATACAACAGTAAATAAAGTTTGATTGAAGGCAAAAACTGCCTCTGTTTTGTTTTACCTGCAACTTCAAACAACGAACACGACACCATCCACAAGTACCCTGCCCATGAGAAGGGCAGAGCAATGACGCAGCATGCAGGGGGTTGGGCTGGAAGGGGAGGACCGCCATTGCGTTTCTTACAAGAATCCGTTTTGAAAATCACAAACGACAACTACCACAGGACAGCGCACGGGACATAACTGCACAGCCAATCGCAATCCACTAGGAGAGCCCAGAGAAACCCCACCTACCTACACAAGCAAGTTTACAACAGCACAGACACCAACACCAGCTCTGCCTTCCAGCTACAGCCGCTTGGGGGGGGGATCATCTTCCTCCTGCACGCTGTGCGACGTCTCTGCAATCGCCTGTGTCCATTAAGGCTGGCTAAGGGCACTAATGCAGCGTGCAATTGTAAGATTCTCTCTGCCCTGAAACCAAACCTGATCGACATAAGATTTTGGTTACGTTTGAAAAAATCCCAGGAAGGAGTCAATGCTATTTATGGCGTTAAAAGTAACACCGAACGGTTGTTATTTAACAAGTGCTACACAAGCCTCTTCTGCAATAAAACTGCCTCAAACCCACTGATGCGGGTTCAAATGGGGCCCCAAGCCCTATAAGCTCAAAGCCTCCACTGTCCATGGCCACCCAGAGATTATGGGAATACAGGGGTACCTGGAGACACTGGGTCAAACAGCACCACCAGTGGGCATGGGACAGCAGTTGACACCTCGATATGAAATCTAGCAGTACATCCATAGCTACTTGGGTTCATCCAGACTTGAACCTACGTTTAAAAGAGGTCGACAGCACTATACTGAATTTTATAAGAGCACAGATGCATAGCTTACGGCTTGGGGTTTGCATGGATGCGAGACTGCTACTCTAACGATTAGCAGTTTGCTATGTACGGTGCGAAAGAAGTTCAACATACTGCTGCGAGAGGAAATACAGGTCGCTAGGGTGGCACAGGGCTCCACAACGCGAGAATTGAGGATCTCCATGAACCTGGCGACCATGGTCCTGGTGTGGGGCCACCTCTCATCGTGTAACATACAGAGCGACACATAACCTCACATTCACTAAATGGTAAAAAGATGCTTGCACCATTTGTGGAGCACAACTGCCCCTGTGATTAAAGTCTCTGGCCAATTTGCCAAAAACTGGTCACAGCCTGCTCCAAAAATCCAGACAAACGATGCATAAAAAATACGAATGAAATGAAAAGGTCACGTGTGACCTGAGCTCCAATGCCTTGGAGGCCCAGGAGTAGTCACCACCTTTTCCAGAGACCACATCCGGACATATTTCTCAGTCCGCATAGGTTTATCAAAACTGCAGTAAACTGTAATAAAGTTCAACACGATGCCGGTACTAAATCAATTCCTGCCACCCGCACGCAGATACCAAATTCCGACTGTTCGGCTCAAACCCGGACAGGTGGCAACCCTCACAGGAGCCCTCATTACATTTCCACCCCGTGACCACCAAGGGGCGGACTAGTCTCTGTGGCACCGCGTCTCTGCGCGCTGCCACCAACAGCAGAGCCCACTACTCCCGTCGAGAGGGCTCGGGCCCCACGCGTCACTGGAAAGCCCGCCGGCACCTTTGAGCCCTGAGTGCGTCATTGGCAGAGTGAGACGGGGGGCAGCTCAGCTTTGCCATCGACGGGGCGTCTAGGTATAACCAAGGAAACCGAGACAATCGTCCGTAAGCTGCAAGCTCGAGATTTGAGATTCCAGTCACGACTTACTGTCACAGAATCTGGTTATAACTGCTCATGTGCGGCAATTTTTTTTATTATAAAATTTTCAAAAAGCTACGGCACTCGAGAGAAAGCGCAGTCGCGTAAATTCGCATACAGGATAGAATTTGGAAAAAACGTGAGTAATGTTGAATTCAATGCCCAGTGAGAGGAGGCACGTTTCCGTGCGTGAGTGCAGGCTCCTGCTGCCAACTCCCGAGGAGGGGGGGGGGCTCGTGGGCGAGGTGGGGGGAGAACACGTCGGAAAGAAGATTAGCGCTGCCCACTAATGTGCGAAAGCGATGGCGAGTGGGAAGGAACATGAGAAGGAAAAAGTGTGAGTGTAGAGAAGGGAGAGTGATGAGTGCGAGCAGTGGGAGGGTGGTGGACAGTAGCAGCTTCTGCACTGGAGCTGGCACCTGGCAGCACGGCCCTCCTCGGTGACCTCTTGCCCGCTGAGATGAACTCTTCGTGGGTGATATTAATTATTCTCAAAAAGTTTTTGCGAAATAAAAAATGTCCACAGTCACTCATGAAATGAAAAAAAAAACTCAAAACAGTCAGTGGGGAGCCATACTCGGGGGCTGCCAGTGTCGCCTGGGGCGACGGCGCTTACGTGTTGAGCGTCTCGTCGTCCGTGTCGTCGATGAGAACCTTCGTGTCCTTGTTCTTCACCCTGAGGCCAGAAAAGCAGAACAGGTACAAGACGCACGCACACAACGCGCATTCACAAACACGACAACAACCACCGCGATACGCCATTAAGTGGCGGTGTCGTAACCATGCCATTCGTGCGAAGATCAGTGCACTCCGAGGCTGTAACGTTAAGTGCTGAGGCTCGATATGAAGGCTGACACGTGGAGGTGGTGTGGCCAACATCACGCCCAACTGTATTTGTCTCGCCAGTGGTGATGTTTCCACACCGCAACAGGTACTCATTTGAGACAGTCAACTTTGGCGAGGCCCAGCACCTGTTCAGATATTTGTCAACTGATGTTGTTGGGTTTATCACGCAGTGTGCTAACGACCATTCTCTACTCTCTTAGACACACAAGCACATACTCGAAAACACAAAAACATCAAGAAAGCCTTTGATTCTGTCAACCAAGAAGGACTGGAGGATCCTTCAAAAGTATGGATGTCCACTGAAATTTGCCACAATTCTTCGCCTGCTGCCTGATGGTATGCAAGCAGTGATTCTACGTAATGAATCCATCTCAGACCTCTTTGAGGTTACGACTCGTGCATGATGGAGGTATGCATCAAATATATACACATCGACATTCCAAACTATACTAAATTAAAACTTTCAATTTTACCAGCCAAAACCCACAGAGCTATATAGCTCGTTTTCAGAATTGACCTGGCCACAAATGATAGCTCAACGAAGTGGCATATCATGTGGAAATTTATAGCAGCCAAATACTTGAAACGCATGTTTCTAAATGTGGAGGACCCGGAGAAAAATCCACATGACCACAGGGAGAAGATGCAAACTCCAAATATACATGCAAGGTAATTAACATCTGCAGATTTTCCAAGGGGAGACCGAGCTAATGATTAATGCAGGCGGCGAGAAGTCGCAGCGCAGCACAAACCGGTTGCGGCGCAGCGAGAAGCTGTAGTTGCGTTTGCCGTTGCTGCGCTTGCCGCGCCGGTTGCGGACTCCATCCTCAGAGTCCATCATGGCTTCCAGCAGCGTCTGGTCGTCGGCATTGAGCGGTGCCACTGAGATGTCCCGGACGGCGCGGAACTCCCCACAGTTATTCAGGTGCTCGTTCTCCAGCCGGAAGAAGTTCCACACGAAGCGCCTGGTGCATTCACATACGGACGTACACGTACACGCACATGCACGCAGCTCTTGTGTAATGCACGTGTAGCACAACACGCAATACCGCAGATTTACATGTACTACCAGGCGTGTACATGCAAATCAGCACGAGTACACAAATGTACATTTACACTAACAAAACCACGTGTACAGACATAGCCAGGAACAGGCATGAGCCCAAAAACAAGCCAAGTAACTCCAAGACTGAGTGTGTAGAATGCAATGATGACTGATCAGACACCAAGTCGACATGGATAAGTCATTGATCAGACTGCAGAGAAGGCACGATTAATGAGGCAGATCGCTAATCAATAATTGATGAGACATGGATCGGACGACACTGACAGTTGCGACAGTGAGGCTGGCCGCCGGGCTCCCACGCACACCTGAAAACTTCCATGGGGGCCATGAGTGTCGAGAGCAGGTCGGCCATGTAGGAGAAGCCCATCTCCGGGATGAAGATGTAGAGCACCCAGGAGAAGCGCAGTAGCACGTCCTGCACGATGGCCAGGTAGTAGTAGGCCTGCCCGTCGCCACCGCACACGCACCACACACGCACAAAGTCTAATATTCCCTGCTTAACCTTCACAGGCTGTTGGGGCAAATGCTGTTCGTGAGCACCGATGAAAACCAAAATGGCAAACGATGGGGTGGTGTGACCAGCACCACACCCCGGCCACCTTTGTCTCCTAAGTGGTGATGTTTAGACACTACACCAGGTAACTCATTTGAGGGCAAGTCAACCTAGAGGAGGCGGTCCAGGTCTGCTTCGGATAATCGTCACTGGCGTTGGTCGTGAGCGTAAATCGAACTCGGGTCGCTTGGTTCATACTGCGGCATGCGAATCGCTGCGCCACCATTCCCCACAAACACCACAAACACACAGATACGTACACACAGAACAGGGGGAGAATAAACTCCACACAGGCGCCAGAGTTAGAAAATGAACCCAGGTGCTTCTTTCTGCGAGGCACGAGCGTTAACCCCCGCAGTTACCATCCTGCCGCCAAATAAAATGAATGAGCACACATTGGAGAATGGAACAGGAACGCACACGCAAACACCCAGCGGCAGCGCTCCCACCTTCTGTGGGTAGACGATCTCCTCGCGCAGGAATGAGTTCTCTCCGGCGTTGCGGTCAAACAGGCCCCAGTCCATCTTAAGGTCCCAGGTGAGCGTGTAACAGGTGCTCACGAGCGACGCCACCACCCACAAGTAGAAGTAGACGCGCACCTCTAACGCCGAGGAGCTCTCCCCGCCCACTGCGTCGCACAGAGCGGGGGGAGGGTGCCGCACAGAGCGGGGGGAGGGTGCCGCACTGTGACTCGCACTTCCGCCGGCCTCGAGCCAACGTCTTCACTCTCTCACATACGGGTTCAGGCCTCTATTTGCCCACCACAGTCACTCTGCTCTCCAAACATTGTATCATATCACAAAGTCAGAGTGACTTCCAACTCCAATAAGAATCGAGGTGGTGCTTCTCATCTCCTGTACGCAGCCCTGCAGAGCCACTCTATCGCCAAGTCACCTGACCAGCATCTTCTGTTTAGACTTTGTAAAGGAGGAGGAGGTGGAAGAGGGAAGAGATAGGAGACACTCACGTTTGCCGAGGTTGTAGAGTGCTGCAAAAATGACCACGAAGAAGGTAGTGGAATATTTGCCGGCATTAACGAGGTGTGGGAACGCTCGTTTGCTGTCGCGGTAGCGGCGCAGGCACTGGGCGAATCGGATCCACGCCGGTAAGCACTGGATAACGGCGCGCACGCCGTATGCATACGAGTTGCACACGCGGTCCCCTTCTACACAGCACACGAAAACAATACACACACACACACACATGCGTGTAACACAATACATATGCGCACAACACACACGTAATGCATGACATGCACAAACAAAACGCGCGCACACATAACCACACACAATACATGCAACGCGCACTATCCACGCACGTGCAACATGTAATTTCACTAACCACCCCAGCACTCTGAAAGCTGAGGTGTCGTACACATGGCAGCAGCAGAAGTAGCACCTTGACACACACGCCCATGCAGCAGCAGTGCCGCCACCGTCAGTGACATAGTGCACCTAGAACCGTGACTGCGCACTGGGCCGATTGGGCCGTTAGGGCCAAGGAAGCAGGATGAAGCCACGCTGACCTTTTGGGTACCAGAGGCCTCTGAGGTTGGTCCAGTCGAGCTCGTAGGCGTAGAAGCACAGCATGTACTCCAGGTCCATGAGGATGCCCACGAGGCTGTTGAGCTGGTCGGCCAACCAGAAATCAGCGAAGCCAACCTTGTGGAATGGGGCTGTGAACACGCGCAACTTGGGGAGGGGGGGTGGGGAGCAGAGATGCGCAGGAACAGCAGAGGCATTGACAGGCAGCCGTAAGAGTATGTGCGCATAATGCTTGCGAAGTGACGCCCCTTGAAAGGAATGCCTGTGCCAGCTTGCAACTATCACTATGGCCTGACTACAATTCATACTGGATTAAACAAGCCTGGTAAATGGGTGAGTGTATGTCAGAGCGAGTGGGCAGAACAGGTGGTGCATGTACCAGTCATCTCAGTCGATCAACCCATAACAACTGAGTCCATCTCATGACCTGAAAGTGCACCTAACCTGGCACAAGCACTCTAGTGACGTCATCATCACTCAGTGGGTAGATGTTGCGAGTGAGCGAGCAAGTAGACGCACGTACCAGCAGCCGGAGGAGCCAGACACGTGACTTGTAGTAGCAGGTCTTGGTGGGATTAAGCAGAAAGAGAAGGATGAAGATGTACAGCGCCAAGGGGTAGGCGTGCACGGGTACAGGGAGGTACGACCCAAACACGCACGCCAGCAGGGAGAGGCACCACAGCACTCCCAGGAACCCGGCTACCTGCACGCACACAAAGACACAAGGATTCTCCATGTTGCCTGAACAGACTGATGAGAACAGATTCTGTGAGTACCTACGTTCAAAATAAAAAGTCGCAGCACAGAATCGGCAGCTGACCAAGATGTGCTCACCGGGAGCGGGGAACGGTGAGCGTCGTGCTGCTACCTCAAAAAGATGCTGGTGGGAGAGGTTGTTGCGAGGGTCCAGCTCGAAGATGAGCACGTGGTTGACGCCGGCCTGCCGCCACCCGTACGTGTTGATACCGAGCAGGAAGAGGAACTGGATGAGCAGGAAGCCGCCGCGGTAGATGCGCACCATGGGCCACACGTCTTGGACCGAGCCCAGCACATAGGCCGCTGCACGGGTGCGCGCGTGGAGACGATAGAAAGATACGCAGGGACACACGGGGACACGCAGACACAAACGCATCGCAGAGGCGCGGATGGATGCGCACACACAGACACACGGGAAGACAAACGCACGTACGTGCAGAAACATGCGCACATAGAGACACAGGGGAACAGACACGCAGGGATACGGAGGGACAAACACAAAGGTGAGGAAACAAGGGCACGGACACACGCAGAGAGGGAGATACTGTGCCTCCTCTGCCATGATCACAATCAGCTATGTGCATTTCAAGAAAATGTGCAGTGAATGTGCAAAGTCAAATATCTCGCCAATAGAAAACAGCAGTGTTCATGGAAGTGCACTGGGGGTAACATGTGAGCATGACTCGAGCAGGAATACATAGCAGGAATAAACAAGCAGGAAGAGGGGGTTGAAGTGGGGGGGCAAGGGCAGGAGTGGGGGGCAAAACACACTCGCTACCTGACAAGGCGAAGGAGGCAAGAGGGAAAAGGACAATGATGATTCCAAAGTAAGCTCCGACTCGGAATATCACGTCCGAGGGGATGTTCTAGAGTGGGGGTGCGGGTGTTACAGGGCAGAGTGAGAAGGGGGAGGAAAGGACACAGTGAGGTGGAATGTGGAAGGAGAGGAGCTAGGAGCAGAGGAACACCAGAGGGTGGAGTTAGTGGAGTGGGTTTCTGACCGGCCGTTACCTGCCAGTGACACGGTGACCACAAGCACGAGAAAGACGCCACAGAACAGGCCCACTCTAAACGTGGTCCACACGGGGGAGGGCTGCGGGTCCCACGTGCAAGCACACACACGCGCACGCATGCAAAGAAAACAACACATGCAAGAATTGACACCCACGGACAAACAGATGCATACAACATACGCACAAGCACAGACATACGCATGCAGATAAAAACCCCAGCACACACGCGGACACACGCATAGAAACAAAACACAAACACGTGTACACATGGGCACACGCACACGTGAACACACGCATGCATACAAAATACACGTAAGTGCAAATGTCAATACATAGCGGCACGCAACCACAACCCAGTTTACTTCGTAATCCTGAAATGAGAAAAGTGTAAGAACAGCGAGTACGCCGCGCGTGGCGCCACGTTCTGCAGAAAGCCTACGCCAGGCATCGCTAAACAAGAAAGCAGAAAGAGCAAGAGAGCTCTCTCCTAGCAAGGCATTCAGGAGGTGCGGGTAAAAGGCAAGTGATGTGCGCACAGGTGAGCACAAAAGCTGCCTGCGGTTCACCTGGGCGGCTCCGAGTGGGGGAACACGCAAACGCTTCATCGCCTTCTGCCGGTCTCCAGCTTCCAGCTCATTGGTGAAGACGTTCTGCGGGCAAAGAGACCACACGCCATGAGGTGACAGCTGCTGTGGTGGGCACTACATCATCTGGTGGAGCCGGGTAGAAGGGTTGTTGTAACCTGATGACGGGCTGATGTATGTATATATATAGACCTTCTTTCGTACCGTACGTAACCAACCGTGCTAATCGGAGGTGCGGGGGAAGGACAGCAAAAGGGGCGGCCATGAGATGGCCTGGTGGTGTGGCCAAGCAGGGCGAAATCACTGCAGTCAAGCGAATGCCCAGCCTTGCCGTCACTGTGTCTCTCTGTACCTCGGTCTCCAGGATGAGTTGGTCAATCTTCTTGCTGATGAAGAATGGTGCTGTCTCCACGTGCGCGACGCGCCAGCTCACCCCTCGCTTCGTCTCCAGTATCTTGTCGTGTTTCTTCAGGATCTTGCGAAACCCTGTGAAGTTCAGGTTCTGGTGCAGAGTGTAGCACAGCGGAAAGAACGTGGCTGAACCTCACATCACAAACCCGTGCTACAAAGTTTCACATTGCAGCGTCAAGTCGCGCCACCTATGGGAATAATTTTCACCATTAGATTCCCCTTTAAAGTCTTATTACATGACACTCCTGTTCAAGTAAAACAATTGGATCTGTTAACCAAACCTTACTCAACTTATGTCAGTTATCTAAACTGTTCATAATATATCTGAACAAACAACAAGCTCCTTCCCATGTCTCTCCACATAAAAAAATTAATTACACATCCTTTCAGCCACACAGCCTACTAGGAGTGCATAATTTCAGCAATATTGGTTCAACGCAAACTCTGGGCCAGGTTTGAACATTTAATGTCTCATCAGCAGTCAGGCTTGCTTGACCGAATGTTGGTGAACTTCCAGATTTTTATAGACAAGGACCCTCCTCTGTTAGTTATGGGTCCTAGTTCAATGCAAAACTCTAGAATACACAACACATAATAATAATTCACGTCATTGTGAGGATACAAGTAAAATTTTGATTTAAAGCTTTCGTGACTGCAGGGATTCATATTCTTGGTTCTTTCGGTAAAGTCACGAAGAAGGGAAACAATAAAATAATAAAAATATAAAACAATAAAATTCTCACGACGTTTTGACTGCAACACAAGCAATCATCATCAGGTGTGAAAACCACAACAAGAAAATTTTCTTGTTTTATATTTTTATTATTTTATTGTTTCCCTTCTAAGTGACTTTACCAAAAGAACCAAGAATAGGATACAAGTTGTAACCAAAGTGACAATCATCCGATAGTACCAAGCCAAGAGTTGATTTGAGAGAGACAGCGAGAGTGGGTAGCATACACATCAACTCCAAAGGGTTCAAATCAATGGGACATCTGAAAACCCTTGGAAAAAACCCTAAAAACCGAAGCACAGACATTGAACCGTCACATGGGCGAGTCCATTTGGAGAAAAGGGGGGGATGAGGTAACTAAACAAGGGTAACATCAATAGGCTTATATTCACCACGTAGTGAACACCCCCAATAGTAAATGAAATCATAATCATGACCTGAGATAGTTGTGATGCATTTCCAGAGTGTTTCTCATAGAAAGGCTGTAAGTAAAGACACACCTTGTGGATCTTACCCTTACACGAGACCTGAATCATCGACAGCAGCTACCAGTGGGATATCGTATATTTCAGATAAACAACAAAAGTAATGAAAAACCCTGACTCTCAAGGGTAACATTCTTGAGGCGTGCCACACATAGGCTCGTGGTGGGGGATGTTAAAGGGGGGAGTATGCACGCAAAGCAGTGGGTAGTTCGGCGTGGGGACAGCTGGTAGGAGTGAGGCGGATTCGCGACGACAACCAGCACCAAAATCCCTCTTCACGCGGCGATGGAGGGTACGAAGGTAGTGGTGTAGGTGGTGTAGCAGTTAGCGTGATGCGCTACTAACCTGACGACCCGAATTAGATTCTCGCTCACAGCCAACACTAGCAACAATTATCTTAACCCGTCCTGGGCCTCCTCTAGGTCGACTCAGCCTCAAACGAGTACCTGGTGAAGTGTGCAAACATTTCCATGAGGTGTAGGCCACCCACCCCCTCGTGTGCTGTGCCCGCTTTCATAGCTGCTACTCGCTAACAAAAGTCTGTTAAGGCTATAGGGGGGATCTTTGTCTGGTGGTGGTGGTGGCGGGAGACCTGGTAGTTCTGCAGTAGGATGAGGCTCAGGTAGAACTCGCTGAAGGCCAGCTTGAGGTCGCGCAAGTTGCGGTGCTGCACGCGCTCCTCGTGTGACACAAACACGTTCTTGCGGCGGCGGAGCAGCGGGGGCGGTGTGGGGGCCAGGGGCCCCTCCCTTTGAGCCTCCAGAGAAGACTGCAGCTCCCCCTGCAGTGTGGAGAAGCCGCGCTGAGCCTCGGCCAGCTTCTCTGAGGACACACACACACAGGTGTACACACGCAGGCACATAAGAAGTGTACACATGCAAGTACACACACACAAGCAGGTGTACACACACAGACACACGCACACAAGCAGGTGTATACCCACAGGCACACGCATACACGCAAGTATACACACGCAGGTACAAGCACAAACGCAGGTCCACACACGCAGATACATGCACACACGTAGGTGTACACACGTAAGTACAAGCACACACGCATGTGTAAAGATGCAGGTACATGCACGCAGGTTTAACTATAAACACAAACAGGTGTACACATTTAGATAACCCTTGATCTCAAGTGCACCCCATTGACATTCCCTGCTTTACTTTGATCTGCACCCCTTGATCTTGCCTGATCATCCTTGACCTCACCTGTACTCCCCCCATAATCTCAAATGCACCCCTTGATTTCACCTGTACCCCCCATGATCTCACCTGCACTCCCTTGATCTCTCGAGTACCCCCTTTGATCTCACCTGCACCCCCTTGGCATCAAATGCCCCATGCGCACACATATGAACACATGTACAGCTCAAGGATAAAGATCTGCAGCAGAAGCATTGCAGTCCAAGACCGATAGGGGCCACCACTGCACGCAAGCCACCTCCATCGCAGCAGCGCGTTCGTCAGCAGCACAGATCCTCGCTCACAATGCACATCGCGTGCGTCGCACACATAAACAGCAGACAAGCATATGCACACCACACACAGTAAAGTCCAGGACACAGCACACAACTAACACTACACATACAACAAACATGTACACGCAAAAATAAGATCCCCCTTATAGCCTTAACAGACTGTTGGGGCAAATGTTGTTAGCAAGCACCTATGAAGGCCAGTATGGCACACGAGGGGGTGGGTGGCCAATGCTACACCCGACCGCCTTGATCTCCGCAGTGGCAATGTTCACAAACCACATCAGGTACTCATTTGAGGCTGAGTCGACCTAGGGGAGGCCCAGGACCGGTTCAGATATTCATCACTGGTGTTGGCCTTGAGAGGGAATCAAACTCGGCTCGACGGATCCGTAGTGCAGCGTGCTTACCTCTTCACTACCGCTCCCCAAAACTACACAAAGACAAAGACACGCA
Source organism: Petromyzon marinus (assembly GCF_048934315.1). Lineage (NCBI taxonomy): Eukaryota > Metazoa > Chordata > Hyperoartia > Petromyzontiformes > Petromyzontidae > Petromyzon > Petromyzon marinus. The sequence goes on along the minus strand of NC_133688.1, from coordinate 21,785,033 downwards.
CACCACATACACACTCACAAACCATGCACGTATTGAAACTCACCAGAGTAGAAGGTGTTGATCTTGGACAACTCCTTCTCGCATGTCTGGAAAAACTTTTCCTCCACTTTCGCGAAGTACCTACGGATCGTCGCTTCATCTGTGGCTGTACAAAGACAAAAATCCCCCCTATAGCCTTAACAGACTGTTGCAGCAAGTACTGTTAGCGAGCACCCATCAGAATATTTTTATTTTCAGTACCACGCCCGACTGCCTTTGTCTCCCTATTTATGTGTATACACCGCACTCGGGACTGATTTTAAGGCCGAATCGACCCAGGAGAGGCCCAGGACCAATTTAGATATTTGTCACAGCGTGGGAATCGAACTTAGGTTACCGGGTTCACAGAATAGTCCGCTAACCTTGACACTATTGCTCCTCATGTACGTGTGTCCGTCCAGCGATGCACACTGGCACGTGGGCGTGCTAACATAGCAACCACCATTTACCACTAAGTGGTGGTGAAAACACCACCGTACTTGTGCCAGGCTAGGTACACGTGAAGGCAGGCCAGCTTGAATTTTTCAAGCTGGTGCAAGTGTTCTTGTAAAGGGGTTCTCGCAAGATCAGACAAGGGAGGGAAAAACTGTGGTTGGAACTTTGTATGGAGCGACAAGCCATGCAGTTCCCACACAGTACCAAGACAGCACCACCACAGCACAAACACGCCACCCACTCAGCTCTCACACTATACTCAGACTGCACAATGACAGCACCCACTCAACTAACATAGCACCCAAATAGCAGTCTCAGCTGCACAGATAAAGGAGGCACCGCAAGTGAAGAGGTTGAGCCTGAGCATCACACACGTTCCCACAAAGCCGCTACACACTCTCACCCTCGCCCAGCAACCCCATTCAGACATCGACCACGTTCTCCCAATTGGCACATCGCTCCTAAACGGGATCAAGTCCACAAAGGGAGGGGTGCTGGTGCCACCAGGGACACCCAGAGGTTTCTGAAGGCCCGTATGTCATGTACGGGCCTTTTTGTTGTTGTCGCTGACAACAACAAAAAACCAGGCCAGTGTGGGGCAAATTGTCCATTTGCCACTCCCGTTTGGGTACACAAAGCTGCCACTGTGCAGTAAGGATGCCATGCAGCCTCACTCCACAAACAGCGGTGGCTACACAAGGCCTCTACCCAAGGCCACCACCACACAAGGCTTAATTAGCGTTCGCTAATTAAGCAGAGGTTTGCAGCTCAAATCCGACAGGCTGCCCTGGTTATTACTGCAGGTGTATGAACCATAAAGATCACTATGCGACGTCTGCTTCGCAGTGATGTCATTCGAAACAAGACCACTGTGTACTGACATCATTATCTAAATTTGCAAAGTGCTAAAAATTACTCCTATAATTGCCTACTTGCAGCCACACAGGAACGGCTGCTACTAGGGGCACCCTTAGATATGTTTGAGATGAAAAGTGATTTTGTGTGTAATGCATTCTGAAACAAATCACTCTCACTATTATCAACACAGCGGAACTTCCACTTGTTTACTCAGGAAAGCCTCACCGAGTCCTACGTTTTCAGGAGGGTCCTGCTACGTTTGCACAGTCGGGGGATGACAATCACCGTTTCATAATTAGCGGTGTAATTTTTCAAATGTGGACAAATTTGGACCATGACACCGGCGCACAATGGCGGGACTGCTCTTCTTCGAATGACATCATGGAATCTTTAACATCCGCTGTGAGTGGCGCAGACTGCCCATATTTATTTACGGTTCACATGCTCCGAAGTATTAACCACGGCAGCCTGCTGGATTCAAACCACAAACCTGCGTTACAAGTGGCAAACGCGCTGCCGCTGGACCGCGTCGCTACTCACAGGCCACGCCAACACGGGCAACGCTCGAGAAGCATTTAAGAAGCGAGTGGGAAGCGCGTTGATAACCGCGCCGTGATGTAGCAGCAGGCCCACAATAATGGAGGACGCGTGCTAAATGTTAATAAGGAGCGGAGCCCAGGGGCTTTTAATATCGCGTCCGCGAACCGCAATAACCGCACCGTGCCCCTCGGGGCAATATCCACTCGCACGCAGTGCCTGACGAGGAGGGGGAGACCCCTCATTTTCACTGCTACATGGAAAATAGATTAAAATTTTTAACGGCAAATGTAGACAATCTTCAAACTCATTAAAATCGTTGTCACTCCCAACGCCTCCATGGGCACTTGGAAGATGAGAAAGGGGAGAAAAGTTATGGATGCAGACTCCTCGTCGTCAGAGACAGGGAAGGGATGACAAAGTAGTCATGATCTTCTTTAGTGTGGAACCCCCAATCAAAACCACTGGCGGTTGTTGGTGGTGAGTGAATGTTACATCCATAATGAGTATCCAAAGTAACACTGCCCATGTTTGGACAGCTCTGAACCTCTGCACAACTTCCCTCCTTCCCCCTCCCTGACCCCCTTCCCCAAGCCACTCCCCTACCCTGTACTCACTTCCGCACCACCTTCCCTACCCCCTCCTATACTCACTCCAAACCTCACCATCTCCCCGAGGGGCCTTCAGGCAGAAATACACCCCCTCCCCCCCCAGAGCAGCGATGCTGATCATCTCCGCCCAGTCACACTCATTAAAATCCGCATGGCGCTGGGCAAACACACACAGCAACACAAACACACAAAAGATCCCCCGTATAAGCCTTGAACAAACTGTTGGGGCAAGTGCTGTTAGTGAGCACCTATGAAGGTGCACAGAGAGCAACACACAAACAGCAACACAAACAATAACATATCAGGACCTCCGCCCAGCACTTTGTTTAATCACGGGCAGCTGAAACCTGGATTCGAACCCTGGACTTCAGCGGTGCTTGTTCATTGCCATGACGCAGTATCAGACGCAGTATCAGCCGCTGAGCCACCTACTCGGCGCCAATGAATCTGACAAGATAACTCCGCATGACACGACGAGTCGGCACAAGCCACCTCCATCATCGTCCACAGTCACAAGTGACCACACAGCCCCCACCCCCATCTCACACACAGCCCCACAGCCATCGCTCAAAGCTATCCATTAAATGTTTGGTCAGGAGCGGCTTCTCCACAGTCATATGAATGATGTCCTCTTAAACGCACGAGATACAAATCACGGCATCGCTATCTTCGTAAAACGCACTGCGATAAACGATGGTTGAGCACACACACCACACATATATCATGCATTCACTTGGTCATCGTCTTTGTAAAGAAGTCAAATTGTGTTGAGTAACAGAATAATAATGCAATTTGCCTCCTTCCTATATCCGACCCTCAACACAAAGAATAACACAAAGCATAACAGTATTTTTGTATGAATTCCATCAGCTACGTATCATTCTAGAAATGCATAATTTCAGCAGCATATGTTTAATATAAGCAAATTCTGGACCAGTACGAACATTCAGTGTCATATTTGGCAAGCGTGACTCCTGATGAGACACTTATATGTATATATAACAGGCCCTTCTTCCCAAAACACATCTTCATAGCACAGAGGTGTGTGCTATATCATAAGGGTATTGTCTAAAACGTTGTATGTTCTACATATTTTTTAATGGTCCAAGTGTTATGGACAAACGTGGTGAGCATTTGTTATTTGTGCTTGTGTACCACTGCCAACGCAGTTTACATTAATTATCCTGCAAGCAAAATAACCGCTGCAAGCAAGCGGCGCCGGCGTGAGCCGTCATTGTACTAATGCTGCGTTCCCAACTGCGGCTTCCAATGTAGACAGACGGGGGGACCTGCCTCCGTGCAGATGTGGATGCAACAAGAGGGCTCTCGCTGCCACGGCAACAGTCCCCATGACAACCACGGCAAAGCCACTTCTAGCAGCTGGGGTAAGCAATGATTGCTGCCCAAACAGCAGGGGTCCCAGAGGGCCAAACAGGGAGACAAGGAGACAGCCAGCGGTCCTGAGAAACCACTCTGGATGCAGAGACATAGCAAAGACCCACAGGGAGAGAGGGCAATTGCTCTTGGTCAACAGCCACTATGAGCTATCAAGCTGTGCTACACTTGTATTTGTAACAGTTTCGGAGAACAGACAAAAACCCAAATTGTCAAGCATCCAGCAACAAACATCAATATAAAAGTCATAATAGATAAGTCTTAAACACGTTTCCTGAATGGAGCAGCAATGTTAATATTTGAAGAAGTTGCGGTAAAAGAGAGGATGGGAGGGAATTGCAAAGTTTCGCAGTGCGGGTGTAGAAACAGAAAGAGAAGCGTTTTAGTTACGATGCAACTTATAACGCGCACAAGATCTCAGCAGTGACCGTGATTGAGGCACAGGGCCAGGCTCAGTGTGGCTCAGAAGCCAGGCTTAGTTATGAAAGAGGTGGTGCTTCAGTGTCTCTAGAAAGAGGTGGAGATTGAATGCCGCAAAAGTGCAGTGGGATGATTGCCACGTTCCAGACGGTGGGTGATTTTGGAAGTCAGCATGTGGGTGAGTGGGTGGGTGAGTGAGTGATTGAGTGCATTGTTGTGACCTGCAATGTAGTCGTTGATCACAGTACGGATGAGACGAAACAGTTAGTTTGGTAGACAGAGTTCTCCACATAAGTAGAGGAATCAATGAGTGAAGTACAGGGGAACAGTAACCATTGTAATAACGATAGAGGAATAATAAGGTGACTAATGGCTGGAGGGAATTCATGACTGCTGGATCACCGATCACTCGGACTACTTTCAGTTCCTTCCATGATGTGAAGTGGTGACGCGACCTCGCGGAAAGATCCTGTGACGTGATTCGAAAGTAAGTGTGTGCCAAATTTGCTAAATTACACAACAAATTACTTAATCGGCAAACACGAAGCAATTGTTAGCACCCACGGCAAAAACTGAGCAGGACCCCCCGGAAAAAGAGTCTTGAGAACAAAGTTACTTGCAAATGTGACTAATCTTGTCTCTGGAGTTCTCACCTGGTTAATTAATAATATATTCCTGTGCGAACAAGCGTAATAACGATGATGAAGGTGATAATAATTTAAACTCTCGCCATGTCAGTCACTGTGCGCTAAGGGTAACGCTTGCAGCAGGGAGGGACTTGCCAACAACGGGCACAGGGCGTGCGGTTGGTGCGAGGGTTTCCATCTTTTCCACTGTTGACCCAACCCGGACACAATTCTCAGTCAGCACCAGGTCTGTAATCATAACTGTGCAGTTTCCTGAGAAAAAGTTCGACACAGCAACACCGGTACCAGATCTCAGTACAAACTAATCAATGTCACCCGGACACAGATACCAACTCCCGAACAATCCGGCTCAAACCGGGACAGGTGGCCACCCTGGTTGGCGCGGGGCTCCAGCCTTGCTAAACGTGTAAATCAGCGTTTCCGAACGCTGTGCTCGGAGGGACGGTACGTGGTCTCTATGGTGACGTCTTATTATCTTCTCTCCCCACTCCCAAATGACGGCGATTGGCCGAGCTCATCGCACATGAAAGGGTGCACACACAAAGGCAGGCAAGCAAGACAAGAGACAAAGATCCCCCGTATAGCCTGAACGACTATTGGGGCAAGTGCTGTTAGCGAGCACCTATGAAGGCTGGCACGGCACACGAGGGGGTGGATGGTCAACACCACGCCCGGCCGCCTTTGTCTCCCCAGTGGCGATGTTTATACACCACACCAGGTACTCATTTGAGGCTGAGTCGACCTAGGGGAGGCCCAGGACCGGTTCAGATAATCGTCACTGTTGTTGGCCATAAGCGGGAATCGAACTCGGGTCGCCGGGTTCGTAGCACAGTGCACTAACCACTACACTACCGCATGCACGAACACGCACACAAATGGTTCACAAACGATCACACACTCGCATACACAATCACGTCCAATTACATGCTCACAGCCATAAAACTCGCGTGCACACAACACATGTGTATACTCACAACAAACACGTATAGCTCCGATTAGCACGATTGGCTACGTATGGTGCGAAAGAAGTTGAACATACATACCGACAGACCACCGCAAGCACAATTCAAACGTGCATACCCACACACGCACACAACAAGCATGTGCATATACACGCACATTTTTTAAATATAGACATACACATATGCAAACAACACAAATGTACCCACACACATGCCCGCCCACACGTGCACACATGTACACATATAAATAAGACAAATATTCCCCCATATAGGCTTAATAGGCTGTTGGGGCAAGGCCGTTCAGATGCGTGCGCACACACCCCAACAGAAACGCACACCATGGTCTATCAGCCTCTCAAATCCGCATGAATATTCACAGAAGCCTTCACACATCTTTGCAAACCTCCGTGCAAAACACAAGCAGAACAAAACCTGCATGCGATTCTCCAATAGGGGTGGCGGGAGGAATGCTGTTGCCAGAGAAACGGTGAAAATCAACCACTGGAGCAGAGGCACGAGTGGCTGAGCTGACGCCGCCAGGAAGGGTCCAGCTGTGAGCACCATTACTATTCCTGGCTGCCGCTCACTCTACAATGAAGGTCGATTTCGATTCCCTGAGCTCCCCCCCCAATACCCAGTCAGCAGCCATGCACAGAGAGACACATGTAGACCCACCCTTCTCTGAAATAATGTGGCTGTTAAACGATAAACCGGTAACCATTTTAATAATTGGTTACCGGTTCCGAAAGTCAGGAACAAGTAATTGATTCAAGTGGGGTGTGAGTAACGAACGAACTGATTGGTACGCGCGGACGTACAAACCGCACGGTGCAGGCCAAAGTCACAGCGTGGTTCATGTGCCATCCGTTCTGTTGATAGCTGACAGAGAGGCTTCCAATAAAGGGAGCTCGAGAGGGCATGTGGCCTACTCTTCCATCCTGACCAGACGTCTTAGAAGACGTGGGCACACCCACACTTTACCCCAGTATACGTGTCCTGCCGACCATAGGAGGATTTAAGATAGTTGTCATTGTTTCAACTGCCAATCCAGAAACTGTAACTTAACCAGCGACCTCTGGATGGAAAGTCAACATTGCTAACCATTACACCATGACAGTTATCTTGATTCTCAATGAAAAAGATAAAAATGCTATTGTTATTGGGATTTCATGGAGCAATTATCGCCCTCTACTGGATGAGAACTGCCATTGGGAGAGCCCTTCAAATGTTTGAGATGATGTGTGATGCAAGTCACATATCACGTGTAGAGTGCTCCGAGCTGCTCTAGCAAAAGCAAATTCTTAAAAGTGTGGCAATGCAACGAGTTGGTAAACAATACTCATAAATTCTACAGCCGCGCCAAGTCCCACAGCAGAGGAGGCCGACACTCAATGGGTAAACTGCTGCTGTGGACTTCCACCCCTCCTCCCACAGTCCCTCCCTGCAGTCACCACTTGGCAGAATTTACATATTGACGAGCGGCCGCTATTAACGAGCTCCCGCAGCCGCAGCGCCGCAAATTACAAGCGATCATCACCTGCGGCACAAAGCTCTCGCTTTTCAGCTGCAAGCACCCCCGCCCCGTCACCCCCTCTCTCCGCTTCCCCACTGCCCTCCTCTACCGCAACAGCCTTTCTACCGCTCCCTCCCCTTCTTTCCCTCTCCTCCTCTCTCAGTCTCCCCTCCTCCTTCCTTCTCCCTCCTTACCCCCTACCTCCTCTCAACTCCTCTCTCCCCTTCTCCCCCTATCTCATTCTCTCCCTCCCTCTATCCCTACTTTCAAACCACGGTTGGGCACATACGGTGCGAAAGAAGTTCAACATACATAACAGCTGTAACGACACAAGGTCACTCGCCTTCAGTGACGAAAGAACGAAGAGAACCACTATATTAGCCAAACACGATAACAATTCCCTATGAATATTATGATTACTACTGCACCAATAGACGGCAGAAATGTTTCCTCTAGGATGCTTCGAGATAAATAACCTTGTTCAGACAGCGCTGTTCTCTCCCCACGAGGACCAAAGGGTGTGTTTTGTGCGGTGCTGCAGAGCTCGCCGGTGCAGCGAGGCCACTGCAGGTGAAACGAGCGCTCAGGCGCGTGTATGGCAGTGGGGTAGCGAGGTGACCCAGCAGCAATGGCTTTGCCGCTTGTGGGAGACCTTTGTGGTTCGATCTGGCAGGCCGCCCTGGTTAATACTGGGGTGTGCATTTCACGATTGATATTTGGGTTAGGCTACGTAGTAATCGAACCACATGTATGCCCTAAGACCCTTCACCACCTGACACAGCCAAACTAATTAAATTGTCAAGTGTACAATAATATATCCAGGAAGTCTGAATGACTGGATTTTGTTCCAACTTCCTGGTTTATGTCCAAAAGATGCTTGATGCAGTTTCAAGCGAAATGTATTTACATTTGGTTGAGAATTGTTCTTCACCTTACCCACGGTGAGCTGAAACAACAATTGGCACATGACAATATCATTTGTTTGAATGTCAGGTGGTATAGGGTCTTACGACAGAAATTTGATCAAATCATTGTGGCCAAACCCAAAAATCTATTATGAATAATATTGGCTGTAAAATGCCACATGTCTTTAAACCATAAAGTACTGTGCACCGTCTGCTTCACTCTGTGGATGTTCAAGATCCCATGACGTTGTTCAAAGAAGGGCAGACCACTGTGGTCCAAATTTTCCAAACATCAGCAATTACACTTTTACAATTACATGATTCAGAAACACATCACAATCGATCTCCCCCGTATTGTGAACATTTAACAGGACCCTCTTGAACAGCAGTCTTGATACTCAGTGAGGGGTTCCTGGTCAACAAGTGTAATTATAATAACTACTAGCCACATCTGTCACTGTGGATTCTGTGTAACAGTTCCAGCAGCGGGAGAACCTCATGGCAGAAACCACAGGAGCTCAGTGCCACCAGCGCTGATGAGAGAAGCGCTTGGATCAGCATAAGCGACAGGCAGCACAAAGCAGCACACCACCCACACACGCAACCCAGTGAGGTCATGGGGTCGACCTATGAGGTAATCAAGACACAAGCTTCCCAGCTGGGGTCACAGGGCAGCATGAGGCCTGCCAATCACAGCCACAGCCAATGCAAAAAGCTTTCCTGTCCCATCCGCCTCCAAAGACAAAGCAGAACAAAGGGGAAAGACTGGATGATAGCAGTAATCATTGCTGCAGTGGCGTTTCATGGCACCACGCGCACCACCACATTCCACCACGCACACAATACATACCACCATACACAAGATACATACCACCATATACCCCACACATCATACACACCACCTTACACTACAAAAACATCACACACCACCACGCACAACCATGCACACGATACACCAGACACACCATCATATACATGATACACATCACTCTACACACCACACAGGATGCACACCTCCATACACCAGACACCCTACACACACCCCCATATTTGGAAAATCGTTACCTATAACTTAAAAGTACATATACAGTACAATCATATTTGTCTACCAGCATCAATAAGTCAAAGTAAAGGAGTTACTTCCTGCTTAAATGAGCATTGAGGTGGTGCTCATATCCTGATTACAGCGAGTTTAACACGTAGGAAGAGCACACAAATCTTGTCATCACATCTATTCCTCTATTTAAGGAACGAAACAGGAGGATTTCTGTCGCCTGATGGAGCTAGTTTTAATTACTGGTGAAACATCGTACTCAGATTGTAAATGTTGTGGCTTTGTTCTCCAACATACCGGTCTGCTGTACTAGTAACGAATTGACATGTTCTGTTTACATGACAAACCTTACTAATTGGCTGTGTATGGTGGGGGCGGGTTTAACGACACATTTATATATTTACGCAATCTATCCCCAAAAAACCTCTATTATGGCTGATTACAGCGCTTGGCCAGTGGTGCAAATTCCACATTCCCACGTTGAGGCTATCCATAGGACAACCATTTGACTTACCCAAAAAGTTATAATCATTGTATCGACCCCATCGTAAGGAAGATGGGCTGAGTCAACCCCGCAAATACGTACAGTGCGAAAGAAGTTCAATATACATACAAATACGATTTGAAGTGAGAACCTGCTTATTGTGTCGCTCACTCTACCGCTTAGCCGGCATAATAATATATAACATGATGACACAGTCATACATGACATCGTAATACAAGACGTAGTAATACATAACATGACATAGTAATATATGACATAGTATTACATGATATTGTAATACGTGACATCGTAGGCATCAGCCTGCCACTGAATTCCGCATCAATAAATTTCGCTTTGATTGTTTCCCCACGTACTGTTGCCCTATTTAAGTGTTTTTCTGTTTTGATCATGGCAACTGTGTTGCCTTCTCTTGGCTCTCTGTATCTCTGTACGTCACGTTAGAAAAATACCATTAAAAACATCAGCCTGACGCAACGTTACAGCATAATCAACCACGACATCACGATATATACCACCAGACAATACGGTCCCATACAAAGACGCCCCATATAGCCTTAACAGGCTGTAGGAGCAAGTGCTGTTAGCGAGCACCTATGAAGGCCGGCACGGTACACGAGGGGGTGAGTGGCCAGCACCATGCCCGGCCGCCTTTGTCTCCCTCGTGATGTTTACACACCGCACCAGGTACTCGTACACCACATACGAGACGCACAAATCACACCCCACATACACCCCCAATAAACACATGACCATACCAACGAAACACAAACATTACCACCACATGATTAACATCACCACACAGGACACACATGATACAACACACACATATTCTCAGCCCTGGTGTACATGTGCTATGCTGGCTGTGCCCAAGGCTGCAATTTCCTGTGCGCGTGTAACGGGGCGGCTTTCCGCTCGACCGGACAAAGACTCGCGATTTGCAATCGCGCAGAGAAGCTCGCAGAGCCGCGGAGGGGATGGGCAGAGCCCCCCCCCCCCGCCCACCTCGCGGAGCGCGCGCCGCACACCGAGCAACACAAGCCGCTCGCTCGATAGCAAAACACACAACATGGCTTTCCCATTAGAGGCACGATCCATTATTGATGGGCAGGCACGTGTTCGTCCAGCAAGGGCTCGCGGTGCCGCGGAAACTCCTCGGGTGGGTATGAAGAAGTCAGCAAAGAGAGAAGACAGAAGCAGGAGAAGATTGGGGAGAGGGAGACTTGGTGTTGCCAAGAGTGAAGGAAGCAAAGTGCCACCGAAACGGTGATGCTCCATCACTCTTCTACACAACAAGCCCTGCAATGCAGTTTATTTTGGCCTGATTTCTATTAAGTTATTTTTGTTCCAATTTCTATTTGGTTTTCTCTGCCTTGACTTTAATTTGGTCGTCATTAGCCTACATATGTTCTCTGAATCATTTATTCTCTCTTTCTGTCTCTCAAGATAATATTCACACACATTGTTTTCACATTTAAATGTTTTTGTTCTATATTTTATTAGGGTTATTTTTAAAGCTAGTTGCTGAGCACAGGCCCAAAGGCCCAAAACGTCAAGGGGCCAGCAACAAATAGCATCATCAAAGTTGTAATAGAAAAAAGTGACGAAGTGACTTCAATTAAGTAGGCGTATTATAAGAAGTTTGGAAAAGGACGATGGGACGTTCTTCCAAAGTGGATCAAGCAGAAAGATCAGTGTTGTGACCTGTACTGCGAATGAGTGGGTTGGTGAGTGTCTGTGTGATTGTGACCTGCAGTGTGGTAGACCGAGTCGTCAACATGGGTGGATGAATCAGTGAGTGATGTTCACAGGACCAGTAACCATGGAGTGGAGTGATAGAAGAGTTATAAGGAGGGGACTGCACGCGAGTGAGTAACTGCAGTGAATGCTGGATCAATAAACCAGGCTGCTTTACATTGAATTATATCAAATGCAGTGAGGTAGGAACTAGGTGCTCCATCCAAGACATTGGCTCCCGCTTCTGGCCTGGCAGGGAGCTACACTGCCAAGCAGGCACCACGCATCGCCACTCATCTCAAGTTCAAAAATAAATCAATACTGGAATCAACAACGGTTGACTGAGAGATTTTTTTCCTAGGTTGAGAAATAGATGTGAAAACTGGTTCAGCATTTGCTTGTGTTGAACCAATGCAGCTTAACTAGGCACTCCCAGAAGACCGTGTGACTGATGGGATGTGGAAAAAATACTTGCCTTTTTTATGTTGAGGAAAAGATATTGAAAGCAGGAAATTGTTTGCTTATATATTGTTATTCTCCATAACAACACGAATGTTTAAACGTAAGGAAGTGTATAGTGTGTTGCGAACACTGTCCTACAGGCCTCTTGTGTGTAATGTGTATGTCAATGTGTATGTTGTGTACATCAATCTGTGTGTTGTGTATTTCAATGGCAGATGCCCAGAGCCTTGAAGCCTGACACCCAGAGCTGCTGAAGTGTGAGTTTGGGTGCCAAGTTGACCCACATTGTTGTTGCACTGGGCACGGAGGGAGAGAGAGAAGACACTCGCAATGCCCTGTAAGTGGGACCGCTGCGCTGAGCTCAGATTGCCATGGAAGGGCTTGCACCATTTATAGCCCAAACCTCATAGACCAAAAATGACATTTGCTGCGCCCTGCAGTTACAACACAAAACACGCAAGCAGATCAAAACACCACACGCAAACACAACTCAAGAAACACCAACACAACACACTAAAATACGATTACACAACACAAGGAAACACATCACACCAAAATAACACACGTAAACACTAATACACGACACACGTAACCACAAGACACCAAAACAACACAGGCAAACACAGGATGACAAAGCAATACACGTAAACAAGAAAACACCAATACACAACACGTATACACAGCATACCAAAACAACACGTAAACACAGCACACCAAAACAACACGTAAACACAGCACACCAAAACGACACACGTAAACACAGCACACCAAAACGACACACGAAAACACAGCAGACTAAAACAACACACGTAAACACAGCACACCAAAACGACACACGTAAAAACAGCACACCAAACGACACTAGGAAGTAAAACACACTCGGTCACCACACGGTCACCACACTATCCCCACCCCTACCACAACACCACTAAACACACCCGGCCACCACACTACCCCCATCCCTACCCCGGCCACCACACCACTAAACACACCGCTCGCCAGCACACCACCCTTTTCCACCACATGCATGTCACCACACCTGTAATGCAGACCGCCCCTCTCACCACACCATTCAAGTCACCACCCCTTTCTGCACATCTGTCATCACACCACTCTCTTCATATGAAAGACAAAGATCCCTCCATAGCCTTAACAGGCTGGTGGGGCTGTTAGTGAGCATCTATGAAGGCCGGAATGCTACACACGGGGGTGGGTGGCCAGCCCAACGCATAGCTGTATTTGTATTCCCATTGGCGATGTTTACACATCGCACCAGATACTCATTTGGGACTGAGTCGACCTAGGGGAGGCCCGGGACCAACTCAGATAATCGTGAACGGGAATCGAACTCGTGTCGCTGGGTTCGTAGCGCAGCGCGCTAACCGTGCCCTACCGCTCTTGTGTTTGTTGTGGTTGCACCCGATTCAAGAGCCGAATGGCTCACAGGGCTATACCAAAATAATAAACTGAAACCCCTCTCACTACCCTACCACCACCCGTCTCACCACATCCACTGCTTCCATCACACCACCCCTCATCACACCACCCCTCATCACACCACCCCTCATCACACCACCCCTCATCACACCACCCCTCATCACACCACCCCTCATCACACCACCCCTCATCACACCACCCCTCATCACACCACCCCTCATCACACCACCCCTCATCACACCACCCCTCATCACACCACCCCTCATCACACCACCCCTCATCACACCACCCCTCTCACCAAACCATTCCAATCACCACCCCAGTCACGACAAATGCTGCCGATGCCGAGGAGCGCGCTTGGAGAGGCTGGCGCTGACGCTTACCTTCTGGTGCTGGCGCCTGATCATGGGCGGCATAAAGCGTCTGCTTGAGCGCCTGGAGAGAGAAGAGAACGAGACACGGGTACATAGACACGGGTACATAGACACGGGTCACAAGGGAGACAGGGGGCAGCAGAAGAGCCATGGGTCAGCAGCCTCGACCTCGAGTGACCCTGTACCCCTTATCCCGTACCACTATCCCCTGACCCCTCACCCTGTACCCTTGACCCGGTACCCCTCAAGCCTCACCCTGTACTCCTTCCTAACTCTATACCACTCACAATGTACCCCTCACCCTGTAACCTTAACTCTCCTCACCCTGCACCCCTCAACCCGGAATGCCCGCACCTCATACTGGATGTACTGTTTGCGCCACTCGGGTGTGATGTGCGCGGACAGGTGCTCGGCGAACTTCATGGCTCAGCCCCGCGTCTCTCTCCTGCTCGTCTCTCCGTGTCCCAGTGTCTCCCAAGCCTCAGTGTCTCTCCGTGTCCCAGTGTCTCCCGAGCCTCAGTGTCTCCCTCGGTTCTCTCCTCCCCCTCCTCGCTCCGGAGCTGTTTCACATTTCCCCGCGCGCATCGGCCGGGAAGCCCTGCCGCCTCACGCGTGATTGGTCAGCGTTAATGGAGGCAAAGCCACGTTGATATACAGCCAATGGCTGCGTGTTAAGTGCAAGACGTCCTACCCCTTCGCGGCGATTTCACCAATGAGAGGACGCGTGAGCGTACAAGCCGCGTATCCACTGTAGGGAATATAGAGGCAGCGCCCCACTTTGGACGCGCAGTGACGTCATTACGCCGACCATTTCCACCCGCATCGGTGACGTCATCACGCACGCCAACGATTTCGTGGTTAGCGATTCCGAGTCAAATCGATTCTTGTTCTGGATTGATCATTCCATTGGCCGAACGATAATTGCAATCAATTTGAAAAAATAATAAAACATTAAAATTATCAATGTACTATTCCATTAATGTAGCTTAAGTCTTGTGATTGACATCTTAAATAATGTTGTATTATATATTTTGAATTAACCTACTTCAAATGTTTTATCTATAATTTAATCTTATGTATATTCTCAATTTCTGTCAAATATTTTGTACGATTGGTGATCCAGCGCTCACCGGTGGTCAGTCGCCTCCTCATCACTATTCTATCGTTACCACCACTATTACTGCTCCCGTGAACTTCACTGATTCCTCCACCCATGTTGAGGGGCCTGTCCACCAGACAGTTTGATCTCATACACACCGTGTTGACCAATATGACTGCAGGTCACAACACTTACCCATTCAAGTCACCCATTTAACTCACTAATCCACTCAGCCCTCACGCTGATTCATCATACTTTCTGCTTCTTCCCCCGCACTGCTCCATTTTGGAATTACCTCCCATGGTCTATTTTACAAACTATTTTTGTAACTTTTGATTTAAAGCTTTCGTGCCTGCAGTGATTCATATTCTTGGTTCTTTCGGTAGTCACGTTGAAGGGAAACAATAAAATAATAAAATATATAAAACAATTAAATTCTCACGACGTTTCGACTGCTTGTGTTGCAGTCGAAACGTCGTGAGAATTTAATTGTGTTATATATATTGTTTCCCTTCAACGTGACTTTACCGAAAAAAACAAGAATATTTTTGTAACCTTGCTAAATTCAAGAAACGTCTTCACGCTTATCGATTTAAACTTTGTTCTCGCTGTTTGTTGCTGGCCGTTTGACAGTTTGGGGCTGGGCTCAGCAATTGTTTAAAAGCATAACTCTTTGTTTTTGTTCGGCAATCGCGCCCAAGTTTTGCACGAGTCCGCCAACCCACTCCTTGTACCTGCCCCTCTTGGCCACCACCGTCACTCGCAGCCCAGCTGGTTTGAGAGTTTTACAAAACCTGCGTGACCCAGCCATCCCCGAGTTGCCAGGTCCATCTCAATTCCAAGGTTTAACTCAAGGAGCCACTGGGCTCAGTCAAAGCCAAGCGGAGGGTGCGGCACTGTGCAGAAGTAGAAACGTGAAAAAGACGGATTGCTCACACTCATCTCTCATGTTTTATTTACAAAGACAACTTAACTTCACTCACACGTGCAAGGATTTAAACCCTAACCCAGCACGACAAGATGAATAATAACAATCTGAACTTATAACGCACCGCTGCTGCACAGTATCCACTCACTCTCCAAGACAGAGAATGACTCAAGAGGTGCGAGTAGGAACTAAAGACAAGCCGGAAGGCAACCACACATTGGAGAACAGGGGGAGAACATACAAACTCCACGCAGAGGTGCCCTATACAGAAATCAAACCCAGGCCCTTCTTGCTGCGAGGTGCGAGTGTCACCACTGCCACCCTGTTGTGGTCGGTGTTGAATGCATTGTGGTCAGGTGAGCGGCTCGCACAGCCGCTGCGTCTCCCTGGGGCGCGTTTCAGCCCGGATGGTTTGACGTCGCCGCATCGAGCGAGCTCTTCTTCTTGCCCACCTTAAGCTCTTCCTTGGGCCGGGCCGAGCGTGCGTATTGCTGAGCGGAGCCAGTCAAGGGAGGACCAACA
Source organism: Petromyzon marinus (assembly GCF_048934315.1). Classification (NCBI taxonomy): domain Eukaryota; kingdom Metazoa; phylum Chordata; class Hyperoartia; order Petromyzontiformes; family Petromyzontidae; genus Petromyzon; species Petromyzon marinus. The sequence continues at coordinate 21,768,596 of NC_133688.1, read as the reverse complement.
AGATTGGGAACGAGACGTCATCGTGGCCGAAGCGGTCGGTGTCACCACGCCTCGCCAACACTCTCTATCCTCCTCTAGATCCCACAGCTGCTACATAATCGACACACAGCAGCCTCTAACTTCTGCTCTAACCTCCCACCCTCTGATCTCACTATGTAACACAATTTTTGTTCCTGGGTACTAAGTGTTATTTTTTTATTGCTTATGCCTAAAATGCATAGAAAATGCACACGTTGTTTCATTGAAAATAGGTAAATTTCTAAAAATCACTATCCTGGTTATAAAAGCAAAGTTTGTGGGGAATCATAGCCATTTTCTGTACTCTTGCGGCATAAGCAATTAGGAAATAACACTTACTACTCAGGAACAATTGTTTTCTCTTACACAGTCAATATATATATTCGGTCTTCTCCTTGGCCACTGGACACTCCAGTGCCTGACTCCACAATCGGCCCTCACCAATCCACTCAGCGCAACCGTTTTTTCCAATTCTTTGTTTCTTTTGGTCAAGTCACATAGATAGAAAATTATAATAAAAATTAAGTTAATAAAAATAAAAAAATAAAAACAAAAACCCACGACGTTTCGATCGCAACACAAGCAGTCGTCATCAGGAAAAGGGGGGCTAGCCTCTAAAGGCAAACTGTTTATAAAGGTTTAGAGATGGGCGTAGTCCAATTGTGTCAGCAGTATGGGCGGGGCAGCTTATATTAATGTAGGAGAAAACAACTAAGCCAGCAGTGGATCTCCACCAAAGGGCCTCCAGGAAATCATTGCACCTCGCTCCACACACCCACACTGCTGACGGTGGAGGTTGACAAAACACAAATAAAGTCATGATCCAAAGTGGTTGATAACATCCTTCCAATGATTGCTGAGTTTATAACCATCTTCTTGGTTGAAATTGTGTCTGTGTCTGTATATATGGATGGCTTCATGAACGAATCTTTGTTGATAGCCAGTAGGCTTGCAAAGTACCATCGTCTTAGAGAAATCAACTAACTTTCCTAACTATATCTACAACACTTACCTGCCATTTTCTCGTCTCAATCTCCAAATAGATTATCGTATCTTGCATCCTGCATATTTGTCCCACCCAGCACAGCCAATCTCCTAATCATTTACGGACTATCTGGGTCAAACTTGGGGGGGTTGCTACCCCTCCGGGAGGGTTGCTAACCAGTCCAGCTCTACCCTGGGGAGCTGATAACCCTACCGATAGCACAATCAGGATAAAGTTAGGGGGACAAAGAAAATGAAAGATGGCATCATCACGGCGGGCACAGGGGAGGATACAATGACGAGCGGGCGGCCATGCAGCACATAGCCGTGGGCATCCCTCAGGGCCTTCTGTGCTTCCCGCTCGCTTGGCAGGCCCACAAAGGCCTGACCCTTCATACGGCCTTCCCGCATTAACCGCACGTCAAACCTAACAGGGAACACACGTAGACAACACAAGCAAAGCAGTCAACCCACACGGCTCTGTGAGGGCAGTGTGAACGTGAAGCATTTGTGCGTGTGTGGAGACAAAAGGCAGTCAGGCGTGGTTCTGCCTATGCCACTCCCTCGTGCGCCATCATGGTTGTCATAGGTGCTCGCTAACAGCACTTGCATCAGTCTCTGAAGTCTACACATGGATCTTTGTCTTTGTGGAGTCACAGGCAAGTAACGGACACATTCTTTGTTGTTAACACATTTTCTGAGCACTGACCTAAAGGCTCAAAGCATCAATCAAGCAGCATCAAAGAGCAAGATTAAATTATTAATAGATAAGAGTGCAACACTTTTCTAAAATTGAGCAATGTTATTACTAGTTCATAAAACCTGTCTTCGGCAGGCAAAAGTATTTCAAGAAATATAATTATTAACCTGATATGATTTTTAAAAATTCCGTTCTTTTTTTAATTAAAAAGAACAAATTTATTCATGTAAAACTCTATGAGGGGATGCTCCTATATTTTACCGTTTTCTAATTATTCAGACTTGAACATCATAAAGTGTATTTTTTTGTTCAAAACCGCTTGAATCCGAAATATCTCAAAAACAATAAAAGATAGAACCAATGGTTCTCGCTTTTATTGTATTTGCCGTTTAACCCGCTATCAAATGAAAAAAAACGTAATATATTTTGAACGGTTTCTCAATGACACGCACAAACATTTTAATGGGGAACTTAAAATCAAGATTTGGGGATCTTAAAATGAAAAATCTCGGATTTTAATTTATTTTTCCTGTTGTTTGTATGCTAAAAGCTACCTACATAGCAAATTTAAGCTTTCTACCATGTCGAGAAGTACCCGAGACTTTTTGAGACATACGGATTAAGTTATTTATATATATAGACGATAGATAAGAATCTGGGGGAAAAGAGACGAGGATGGGAAAGAGAATGCCAAGGTGGAGCAGTGCAAGGAAAGAAACAGAAAGAGAAGCGTTGTGACCTGCAGTGTGGTGGGTGAGTGTGTGTTGTTGCAGTGTGGTGGTTGAATATGGGTAGAGAAATCAACGAGTAAAGTTCACAAGAACAGTATCCATGGTTGTAGCAATAAAAGAGGGATGATGAGACGCCTGACCACCTGTGAGCAAGTGACCAGAGTGAATCAGTCACACAAGAGACAATGGTGGTTCATGTGATGCGAATACACTCACATGTTCTTTTCCACATCTGAAGAGAAGTCCACGTATCTTCCAAATATGTGCTTCAGATCCTGCCAACACGAGGCACAGGGAGCACATCACAAAACAGATACCTCAACCTCTCTCATGTGTCGTGCCCTCTCTAACACAACTTTGCAGTCGCAAAACAGTGCAACCGACAATCCTCCCAGACATTTACAGGTTAATTTTGTGGGAATGATGAATGATTCAATAATTGTTTTGTTTTATTTTTAACAACTCGTGTGTACCGGTCTCGTTTGTCTCAGTATTGTTCTGCCTTGTTCGTTGCATGAGCACAAAGCTGTACGAGTAAACAACATGCATATGTAGTAGTTGTGTATGGAGACGGAGTCGTAGTAGGAAGCAACACGTTTTATTTATATATTTAACAACACTCACTAGGACTTAACATGAAGGGGTAATGGCCCCTTCCACCCACAACCTGTGGAGGTGCAGCCTCCGGGCTATCTATCCTAGCCACTGACCTACAGCTATAGCCCTCCGGCTGGCTGGAGCTAAGGAGGCTGACCCACCGCTGGCATCGGTGGGTCTCTGACAACTGGCCCGTCCAGACCCGGCCCTCAGAAGGACGTCGGGCTGAGGGAACATCAGGGTCCTAGCCTCTCGACCTCTGGCACCGCACTGAGCCCCGGCCCTTAGAAGGACGTCGGGGCTTGGGGTCCAGGGTCTTGTCTCCAGGTGGCTCCTCAACTTCGGCTTGAGGCGAACTGAGCTCTGCTCTCAGGAGCCCGCTTTTTATACGATTCCCCTCCGAGGGGCGAGGTTCTGAGGGATCACAGATCCCCCACAGCCCCCTCCCCTCAGGAGGGGTTCTGGCCACAGAGAGTCCAACCGATCTGTGTTTGTTTATCCCGCTTTCTGCCTAGGGGCAGGGTTCTGGGGGATCTCACACACACACACACTCCACAGCCTCCACCCCTCAGGTGGGGTCTTGGTCAGGGTTATCAATGACCCCGCTCTGGTAAGTACTGTGTAGCGTGTATGTGTTTACAGAGTGACCACCACACATACATTGTAAATAGGCACTTATAAGATGGGTGATTCGACGCGTGAATGAGCGCGAGAATCGATATTGATTGATCAATCATTGCATCATTAAACGGCAGGCAGTCAAGCTCAAACTCACGCATTCCACAAGTACACAAGACGCTAGCTCGTGTACACACACAAACCCATGCGCCGTGTGTACGTGCGTGCGCGTGCGCGTGCGCGTACCTGTTCGGAGACCTGCCTCGACAGATTCTTAACGTACAAACGGCACGTCGGCTCTCCTGCGGAGTAGTTCTTGAACACGGAACTCTTCGCCATCTCTGCAGAACGACACAAACCGCTAGTGACTTCCCGCACAATCGAGCATCTGGGCTGCGCTCATCTCCACACTGTCCACGGAGAGTGGCTCAGCGCTGGAGCGAGCAGCTTGCAGTTGGAAGGACGCAAGTTAAAATTCTGGTTGAGGACTGGCTCAGCCCACCATCCCTCCATGGTCGATTAAACAAGAACCACTTTGTGAGGAATTCAAAGGCAATTATCCATGGACAGAATCGCCCCTGCAATAGGAATGTGGGATTTTCACCACTGGCTCATCGTACACAGGAGAGATGAGCACCAATGCCTCAATGCTGATGAAGCAGGAAACCACTCTGATGTTTTAAAGATAACTCAGGAGCACTTGGAGCAATGGCAGCATCACACACGCTCACAAACTACACCTCTGTTTGCTATGTGTGTGTGTATGGATGTGTGTGCGTGCGTGAGTGTATGTGTGCATATGTGTGTGCATGAGTATATATGTGTATTTTGATAGATCAGTGCGTGTGAGGTAATCCCTCCAACTGGCACTTTTCTACCACGCACCACAGTGCAACACCGAAATAAGATCGTGCTAGTGACCAGCAGCACAGGCGTTCATGATGCCTTCTGGCCAAACTTCATCTGGCAGAGACAGGGAACTGAACACCCCCCCCCCCTCCCCTCTTAGGGTTCCTCCAGGAACAGGAAAATTGAGATTGGCCACGTGGATTGTCCGGAATCTCGTTGCGGAAGAGAGGCTGCCACTCCTCTGTCGGGAGATGGACCGGTACCGCCTGGACCTCTGTGGAATACAGAAGGTCTGGTGGACCGGTTCTGGCTCCAGTCATTATGAGTGGTGGACAGTTCTCCACTCGGGGCAGGAAACTACCAAACAGCAGGGTGTGGCACTTCTTTTGAAAAAAAGAATGAAGGGGGTGTGGGAGCGTGGCGGTGAGGTGTGGAAAGCTGTAAGTCCAAGGCTACTGTGGGCTCGCCTCCCCATCAACAAGAGGCGAGGAATGGTGGTAGTTGCTTACGCCCCCACCGAAGATGAACATCAGTGGAGGGATGCAGACAAGGCCGATGAGTCAGATGCCTTCTATAACCTCCTGTCCCAGATGTTAGCTAAAGTGGCCCCTCGGGATAGAATAATTCTGTTGGGAGACTTTAATGCCCGAGTGGGTCATGACGCAGACACCTGGGCTGAGTGATCGGAAGGCATGCGTCAGATCAGCTCAATAATAACAGGAGGCAGATAGATTTCAGTGCACCCCGTCGGCTTGTAATTACGAACACAGTGTTCTAGCATTGCCGCATCCACACAAAATCATGGATGCACACCGGGTCCAAGCAAGAATATTTGCTGGACAATGTTATTATGGACCAGCGGATGCGGGCTCATGTCCTTGACACCAGGACCTACCGTGGAGCTGATCTGCCCACTGACCATCGACTTGTCATCTGTAAGATGCGCCTGCCATTCTTCCACTCCGGTGGCGGGTGTCCATCTAGGACCCCATTCAAACCCACAGTGGCCTGGTCTCAGCTAGCTGAGGATAGTTGCAAGCAGGAATTTCAACGTCGCTTACAGCTGGGGTTGGCATCGTCCCCTCTTACTTCTGATGCTGAGGGGAAATGGGTGAGGTTCAGGACGGTGGCTCATGCAGCTGCAACGGCTGCATTGGGTATGCGGTCCAGATCTCCCCAGACACCCTGGCTGAAGAAGTGTTCCAGCTGGTTGAGAGAAAACGACAGGCCCACTCCCGTCGTCTACAACACCCAACATCGGAGAATGAGGAGGCTTACCGCTGCCTTCGCTCGGAGTTTAGGAGAGCCGTGCGGTGCTGCAAGGATGAGCGGTGAGCATGGGTTGCTGAGGAGATGGAATCTTCCTCAGTAGCCCGCAATCACAAATAAATATTTAATTATATTTTAAAAAGTTACTTGCAGTGCCTCACCGATCACCATCCTTAAGGGAAAGAATGGTAATCTGATCTCTGACCCACAGCAACAGGTCTGCACGTTTGCAGATAATTTTTGTGAGGTCTTGGGGAAGGGGAATTCCCTCAGCCCAGACAACATCATGGGGCAAGGTGGGGACAACTCTGCTAGGGCTGCGGTGCCTCAAATATTGGCAGAAGTAGCCACCCCTTCTGAATGGTTGGCTGAGGTGCCATCTGTGGAGGAAGTGTGAGGGGCGATCCAAAGTCTGAGACCAGGAAAAGCGCGGAGCAGGGATGATCTCCCAAGCAAAATGCCAAGGGAGGGTGGCATCTGTGTGCAGACTGCCCTACATGACATCATCACAACTGTCTCGACCACAGGACAGATTCCACAGGATTGGAAGAATGCCCTGGTGGCCCTCCCTCTTTAAGAGGGGGAGAGGGGTGACTGCACAGATTGTAACTATTTGGGAATCTCTCTTCTCAGTGTGCTGGGAAAAGTCCTGGCAATGATTATATTATTGAACATTGCCTTGCCAGCCACGCTGAGGAGAGGCTTGTGGAGCCCCAATGTGGTTTCAGACCAAGGCGGTCCTGCTAGGACGCTATATTATCTGTCTGCTACAGCAGAGGTATTGGGAATTCCAACAAGACCTGGTCAAGGCCTATGATACCATCAACAGACCAAGGCTGTGGGCAGTTCTTCGTGCTTTCGGAGTCCCTGACTCTCTGCTCACAATCATTAAGGGCTTTCATGAGGTGGGCAGGCACGGTTAAAGCAACGTGGCCAGGAGTTGGGGCCATTATTTGTTCACCTTGGGGTGCGATAGGGATGTCCTTTGGTTTCCACATTATTTCACATCTTTGACCACGTAGTTCAACAAGCTTTCCATGCCTGTACAGGAGGAATTTCCATCTGGTACAAATACAATGGGAGGCTGATCGATGCCTGGGTGCGGTCGAATTGATGGCTCCCTAATGGTAAATCATGTTATATATGCTGATGATCTGGTGATTGCTGCTCACTTAGAGGAGAAGTTGGACGCACTGCTGCTGAACCTGGAGTGTGCCACTAAGAGGTGGGGCCTTACCATCAGCCCCACCAAAGTTCAGCATCTGCCTGGGTATTTTGTGCCACCAAACACTCCACCCTCAGCTACACATTGGTGATGAAACAGTAGTAAAGAGTTTCCCAAACCTGGGGAGTGTGCTTATGAACAGCTCCGGTTTGACAGCAGAGGTCTCACTCCGCATGTAGCTTCGGGTTTTCTTGGCCACAGTTATGCCCTCCCTTCTCTATGCTGATCAAATGTGGACCCCTCTAATGGAACATCTGCACCAGTTAGAAAGCTTCAGGCTGGCCTGCCTACGATCCATCCTAGGTTAACCAGGCTGGATTGTGTGAGCTCACAATCCTTGAAAGATCTCAACACATTCCCATCAGTGAGCTCCTCCGGCAGGCAAGGCTGCATTGGCTGGGTCATGTAGCCCGCATGCCCAACCACCACATGCCCAGTAACTGCATGCCCATATAGAGGGGGCTAAATGGGCACGACATGGGCAGGAGAAAAGATGGAGTGATGTGGTGCAGGAGGATGGGGAGCTGAGTGCACTTACCGATGACTGGTACCAGCGGTGTCAAGATCAGCCTCTATGGAGGAGGCTCGTAAAGGGCGCTACTGGCCAGTTGGAGGCAGTCGCCCTCCAGCAACAACGGAGGGCAGAGGAGTGAGGTTCACAACAACGAGCGGAGTGCTGGGCAGCTAAAATACAGCAAGTTGGCACAGTAGGGGGTACAGCTGGTGCATCCACCAGTCATCTGTCAGCCAACCCATGGCACCTGGGTCTTTCCCGAGACCTCCTGTCAGTCAGCGAGTCTTCAACACTTCACGTGGCCTCAAAGTGCACCTGGCCTTGCACAGGCACCATGGTGACATCACCGTCACTTAGTGGCGAATGGCAGGTATTGATATTAGTGTGCATATGGGTGTTGCAGGCCTTCATAAGTATGTTCAGGCTATACAGGCGATTTTTTTTGTATGAGGGTCACTATCTTTTTGCTGTGTGTGTCACTCGATGCCCTGGATGTCCCTGCAGTTACGATTAACCTCACCTTCTCTGGAGACACGGCCTGAGGACAGCTCCTTCCGGGAGATAAACTGAGACGGCTGCTCCTCCTCCTCCTCCTCACCCTCATCATCCGTGCGGTTAGGGGAGGGGCAGGCGGGAGCAGGGAACATCTTCCCGAACCCTCCCCCCCCTTGCCCCTCCTCCCCGGCCCCCATTCCCACATCCTCCATCCCCTCTCTCTCCTCCTTCCCTTCTCTCTCCCCGAGAGGATCGACTGAAATAAATCACAAATATATGGAGTCGTTCTCCCCTCAGACGATGGAAACACAACACAGAGGGAAGACAGGCACAGAGAAAGAGACAGTTATAGGTATCTATGTGAGTCTTTGAGCTTTTCTATAAGTTTATGGGTTTCTGTGAATTCTTAAGGCTCCATGAGTGAGTCTATTTATGAGCAGAGGCAGGGAGTTAACTGCACAGACGGCAGGGGGAGTGGACCCCGGATATAAGGTAATCGAAGAGACTCATAGACTCATCCGCTCTTGTGCGGAGACCACTTGCTCCGCTTGGGACTCACCCAGTGAGGCAGGGTGGGGAGCTGTGTGTGCAGGAGGCCGGGAGGGCAGGGAGATGGCGATCTTACGCGACACGGCCAGTGCTGGCTGCTCAAACACCTGTGCCGGTGTGAGGGCCGGCTGGGAACTGTAACAAAAAAGATAAAGATCCCTTGTGTAGCCTTAACACCCTGTCAGAACAAGCGCTGTCAGCAAGCTCCTACGAAGGCCGGCACGACACACGAGGGAGTGGTGTGGTGAGCACCGCGCCCCTCGTGTGGCATGCCAGCGAGATGTTTAGACATTGCACCAAGTTCTCATTTACAGCTGAGTCAACCTAGGGGAAACCCAAGAGCGGTTCAGATATTCGTTGCTGTTGTTGGCCGTGAGTGGGAATCAAATTGGGATCAAAAGACAAGGACCTGTAACTAATTCCAGTGGAATGTAACGAACGCACTAATGGGCATGCGCAGACCTACTAATGACACATTGGCCTAAGTCACAGCGTGGTTCATCATGTATCCTCGTTTCTCTGTTACAAGGTAAGTACGCAGCCCTGCCACTGATGATGGAGGGGCCTCCAAGAGAGGGAGCTCCCACTCGCGGGAACTTTCCATCTGCAGCCACCGTCCCATTACAGCTTTCTTCAAACTTGAGAAATCAACCAAATCGCTCTCGACATCACGCAACTTAATTGCCAGCAACTGCTTTATCCATATCTGAGTGAGCAGTTGTGCAGTCAGGGCGTGTCCGGGCATGGCTAAAGTGTCTGGCCATGCCCTCTACAGCAGAGCCCAATGCCTCGCCTAGCGAGCTCCTCCCCCCACCCATGTCAGGATTGTAACAACTCATCAGTTACACAAATGCGTCATGGCATTACATGCTTGACTACAAATGGCGGAGTGTGTCGCAACCGATTGCAGAGACATCCATACACAAGCGACTCATTCAGTTGCAGGCAATCGTTTAAGCCCAGTCTCACCCTGGCACTGGGGCCTTCGGGGCGACCAGAAGATCCTTGAGTTTCGGCCGCTTGCGCTTTGATATTTTCTTCTTACCCAGAGGCCTCTTAGGCAGAGCAGGGGCGGTATCCGTCATCGTTTTGAGCCTAAGAAGCACAAGGACCGCAAAGACCACACAACACTTGGTGACGTAGTGGCCCAGCACTAGCGTGGTCGCCGCCCGTTGCAGAGGTTCGCAGTTTTAGCCCAACACCATGCCGTCTTCTTCACAGTGGATGTTAAAGATCCCGTGACATAATTTGAAAGAGTAGGTCATTGTGTGCTGGGGTCATCCGAATTAGCCAAATTCAAGAGTTACCCACAAATTACTTAATTGGGATTACACAGCTATCCCAAAGGGATAGCTGCCATTGTCCTCTCAAAATGTGTTGAGTTGAGATGTGATGCGAGTTGCTTATGGCGTGTAAAGCGCTCCGAGACGCTCGGGATTAAGGACGGCGGCTCTATCAAACACTGGACACCCACCACACCCAAAGGACAAGGATATCCCATATAGCATTTAACATTGTTGGGGCAACTATTGGGGCAACTGCTGGCACCTACCATACCACACACAACCACCACACCGTGCCCAGATCGCCTTGCCTCTCAGATCCCTCAGCTGCTCGCTCACCTGTGCTGTCTGCCTCACCAAGTGGCGCCCACCCCACTCACCTGCGTGCGTGCTCATCCTCCTCGCTCTCGTACTCGGACTCCTCATCACTGGACACTTCCATCTCCACCTCCTCGGGCTCGGGCTCTGGGGGAGCTGGGGGGAACCGCTCCGCGTCTCTGGGGGGCTCCTCGGGGGGCAAGGGGGGCAACTGTGGCAAGGCGGCAGGGGGCACCGGAGCAAAGTCTGCCACCTAACAGCAAAGAGAAAACGAGCTTGGGTTGTGAACACAAGATCATCATAAGCGCCATAGCGGAAAGAATATAAACAACAGATAAGCCGACAAGACACCTTCCCATAGCGGTCCCTCGACATAAACAATACAAGTATTTTGTAGACATCCCAACAGCCACACGCCCTTCTCAGAGTGCACAACATCAGCAATATTGGTTAAACAAAGGAAAACTTAACATTAATTGTCTCAGCAGTCAGACTTGCTTGAACCAATGTTGGTGAACTGATGTGTATAGGTGAGGACCCTGTCTGTCAAATACAGGTCCTGAAAAAGAGTCTTGATGCTTTTCTGTGTAAAAGAGTAATAATAATATATAAAAATAGATCCCAACGTTGCATTTCAGCTCAGGCAATGTGCTGAGAAATTTTCTATGAAGCTTTCCCTAGGCACAATCACAGGTTCTTAAGTTGATGCAGCCAACTGGTCCAGCCAATTCAGAGGTTCCTGCTGTTCCTTCAACTCCTGAAGATGCCTGCAGTCGTGTGTGTGAAAGGTTGAGAGAGGAAATGCTCAACACATTGTCTAACCCTGGGAGACAACGCTTGGATCACAAGTGACTGTGAAAACCTTCATACAGAACTCTTCCTTCACTCATCCTCCTAAAACCATGAGAGTGATTGCTGGGCATTTTGCCTACCAGGGGAGGTGGGGATGTCACATGACCAAATGGAGCTGGGAGATTCATCTTATTCATGAGGTGCAGGACCTGCAAACATAAGCAGCACAGAGACATAGACACACGGATACATGAGCAGCATCAGCAGCAGGGGACATACATGTGTACACGTGTGTGCATTTATATTTCAACTTAATCTGGGTTTGCCTGTATGTGACTTCATCACCAGTTGTTGCTTAAGTCGCCCCCCCTTTCCGGTATGGAACGTCAGTGAATTTGGCAACAGTTGAGTGTGTACATGCCAACGTGCATATGTGTGCGTGCGTGCGTGCATGCCTGTGTGTAGAAGCGGGGGCTGCTGGACAGCGCATGGCAGATGTTGGCGAGAATGTTGGTGGTTGGCGGTGGGTAACGATATCTCAGCAGGGGGTTTGCTGGGTAGGTCACCCTGCAGGAAAAGGGCAACGTGTCCATTACAGTGAGACAAGGTCATGGGGAGTCCTCACATGGGGTGCAAAGAGTGAACGATGTATCAAGTCAACAAAATGACAAACCCGAGTTTTGGAGCAATGGCGTCGAGCTGGGAAGTCTTAGACAGCACGGGGGCAGACTCCGCATGACTTCCTACGGTGCTCTTGTCACGACTTCACACACAGCAACAAACACCACGCACAACACCCACGCAGCATTACACCACGCACAACACCCACACAGCATTGCACCACGCACAACACCCACACAACATTACACCACACACCCACAACTCATATATCAACACACAACAATCACTTTACACAAGCACACGGTATTATCCAAAACAAGAAAAAAAATTCATATAGCCTTAGAGGCTGTTGGGACAAGTGCTGTTAGCGACCACCTATTAAGGCCAGCACAACAAACGAGGGGGTGGTGTGAACATAACCACGCACAGCCGCCTTTGTCTCCCCAGTGCTAATGATTATATATCGCACTAGGTACTCATTTAAGGCTAGGCGAAGCCCCGGACCGGTTCAAATAAACGGGCTGTTGGCCGTGCGCAGGAATTGAACTTGGATCGCCGTATGGGGATGATGTTGCTATATGTATATAATTACTTATTGATCTAGGACAAGCTACACTGAGACTATTTTTCAGCAGGGTCCTGCATTGTTGGCAACACTCTATCCCCATACAGATGGACACAGATGGTGATTAGTCCATGTACTGTGCTGCCTTATTCTCGCGAGCCAAGGTATGGCCCTCGTTAATGTCCAAGGGAAGCTTCACAATATTTGTGTGATCCTCCCTGGCTGTCTCCACAGTACTGAGTTACAGGCCACATGCATCGCTCCCAGTACTCAGCTAATTTGCAGGTACATATTCAGCATTGCGATTTGGTCGGTCAATGCCAGTTACATTGTGAATATTTTTAGCTATGGGAGGAAACTGGAAAAACCGGAAGCCACCACGCAGATCAGGGGAATAACAAACTCCACACAGAAATGCCCCCGAGTTGGGAATCAAACCTTTGTTCTTTTTGCTGAGGTACGAATGTTTCTACCCCTCCACCCTGAATGAGCTGGTATGTGCTTCGTTGTCTCCCAGTAAACAACTGAGGCACTTACTTGACACGTCTGCACCGACAGATTAAATTATCTCTGCTTCATTTACCAATTTTCCTGAAGCCATAACCCTATCCCCGTGTATCTGCCCTGAGACCCCCTTGCCCTTCCCTGGGGGTCCTACCCCGGGGCAGAGGGCAGTGGCTCGCGGGCTGATGCTGCGTCCTGGCCCCGAGCGAACTCCACAGCCAGCACGGAGCCCAACACCTCCAACTGGTGCAGCCGCCTCAGGGCCTGCACACACAGACACAGCTGCCCCTACAGCCCTCACAGACTCCTGGGGGTGGCTGGCCAGAACCATGCTCAATCTTTCCCCAGCAGTGATGTTTAACACCGCACCAGGTACCCATTTAAGGCCGATCATCCTATGGGAGGCCCAGGATCGGTTCAGATATTCATCACTGACATTGTTGGCCGTGCGCCAACCAATGCAAAGCCAAAGATTCCCCCTTATAGCCTTAACAGGCTCTTGGGGCAAGTGCTGTTAGCGAGCACCTATAAAGGCCGGCACGGCACACGAGGGGGTGGGTGGTGAGCACCACACCCGGCCGCCTTTGTCTCCTGAGTGGCGATGTTTACACACCGCACCAGGTACTCATCAGATACCTAGGGGAGGCCTAGAACCGGTTCCGATAATCGTCACTGGTGTTGGCCGTGAGCGAGAATTGGGTTCATAACACAGGGCACGCACCACTTCACAACCGCACAGGAACAAATATGGGGGTGAATTCTCCGCTTCTAAGGGTTCCTCTCGCGTGAGGGCGGGCGACCCTCGTTCGTGATGGTGGTTGGTGCTCTCCTCACCTTGGCTGCTGCTGCTTCACTCGGAAATGTGGCAAATGCCGCGTTTCTCTGCAGAGAAGACAATGGGGAGACAACCTCGTCCATTACTCTCACTCACGTCACCAACAAGATCAGAGGATCTTTCACCCAGGTCTCACAACTACACAGCCCGTGTGTCAATCTACTGCTGGATGAGGACATCTCCATGCCCATACTGGTGTAGGGGGGTTATTTGACCATACTTCACCACGCTTATCGGTGTGGGTTGGTTTACAAGGAGAGCAAGGAAGAGTACAACAGTGCCCTCTGCTGTCCAAAGCGTTCCACACGATGTCAGTGTCCCATCCAAACAATCAGGTTCGGCTCCCGCTTGGCTCTCCGAGCTCGCCTCCATGTCGCGGGCTTCATACTCAGAGACAAAGCTTCTATCTCTCTCTCGCCTCTATCCCAGAACCCCTCTGTAGCTCTACCACAGCTCCCCTCAAGACCCCCGTCCCCTCTCCTCACCATCTTTCCCGCAGGGCCCATGATGCGCACGTCGCTCGCCCCGAAGTGGCGCAGCAGCTGCCGCCCCTCGTCCGCGGGAAGCGCGCGGGGCAAGCGCCTCACGAGCAGCGTGCGGCGGTCCCGCGCCATGGAGAGCGGAGCCCTCACCTCTAACAGCTCCCCCCCCGGGTCCGTCTCCCTGATTCCCAGGTCCCTCTCCCGTCTCAGCTCTCTCTCTTACAACTCCCCAGGACCCTCTGCTCTTCCAGGTCTACGCCAGCCGCGAACAAAAGCGCGCCACGCCGCCGAGGCCTCGCATGGGACACCACTGTGGGAGCAGGCAGAGGGCACCCTCTAGCGTCCACTACCGGCATCGTCACCCTTCACTTTCTCCCTTGACATCCTCACTCGCACCCCTCACCAGAGCGAGTGGCTCAGTGGACAGGGGTTGGGGGGGGGGCACTGCAAAGCTGCAGCGCCATCGTCTCGGTGCGTGGGACCATCTGGGGGGTGCCGCGCGCTGCCGAGCGGAGTCGGTGGCGACTGGGAGAGGCAGAGCCGGGCACCACCACACGCGCATGTTGTTGTCACCACGTGCAGTGCAGCTTGGTTGCCTTGCAATTAATCTTCAAAATGGGAGCTTTTCCCAGTATAAAAGAGAATAGTTTTACCCTTCTTTCTGGCAATGAAACAGGTGTTAAGATACTCTTTGTTTTTTTCGGTAAAGTCACGTAGGTAAAATTAAATGTAAAAGAAAACAACTAAATTAAATCACGACGTTTCGGAGGCAACACAAGCTTCCGTCTTCAAGTAGAACAGTCACACAAGATAGCTGCATCAAGTGGGGAGCTCTGAGAGCCTCGAGCTTATATACAGGTTAAGGGGGGGGGAGGAGCCAAGCAGGGGGCGATGGACGACGATGGCGTGCGGGGCTAAGTTAATCCGTCTTTAGTTATGTTGAGGGTTTGGGGGAAGCGGTGGTTCACTGCACAGGGGCAATGAAAAAAATGGTAAAAAAGGCTGTGCGCTTATAAGGTAGCTGAAGTTTTGACTTGGTTTATGACATCTTTCCAGTGGTTGCTTAATTTAAAACCATCCTCTCGGTTGAAGTTGTGTCTATGTTTGTATATCTGGATGGCTTCATGGACACATCTTTGGTAATAACCGGGAGGTTTGCAGAGTACTTTGGTATCGGAGAAAACAATCTCATGAGAACCCGCTGTGTATTCTCATGAGAACCCGCTGTGTATTCTCATGAGAACCCGCTGTGTATTCTCATGAGAACCCGCTGTGTATTCTCATGAGAACCCGCTGTGTATTCTCATTTAGAACCCGCTGTGTATTCTCATGAGAACCCGCTGTGTATTCTCATGAGAACCCGCTGTGTATTCTCATGAGAACCCGCTGTGTATTCTCATGAGAACCCGCTGTGTATTCTCATTTAGAACCCGCTGTGTATTCTCATGAGAACCCGCTGTGTATTCTCATTTAGAACCCGCTGTGTATTCTCATGAGAACCCGCTGTGTATTCTCATGAGAACCCGCTGTGTATTCTCATGAGAACCCGCTGTGTATTCTCATGAGAACCCGCTGTGTATTCTCATGAGAACCCGCTGTGTATTCTCATTTAGAACCCGCTGTGTATTCTCATGAGAACCCGCTGTGTATTCTCATGAGAACCCGCTGTGTATTCTCATGAGAACCCGCTGTGTATTCTCATGAGAACCCGCTGTGTATTCTCATGAGAACCCGCTGTGTATTCTCATGAGAACCCGCTGTGTATTCTCATGAGAACACGCTGTGTATTCTCATGAGAACCCGCTGTGTATTCTCATGAGAACCCGCTGTGTATTCTCATGAGAACCCGCTGTGTATTCTCATGAGAACCCGCTGTGTATTCTCATGAGAACCCGCTGTGTATTCTCATGAGAACCCGCTGTGTATTCTCATGAGAACCCGCTGTGTATTCTCATGAGAACCCGCTGTGTATTCTCATGATAACCCGCTGTGTATTCTCATGAGAACCCGCTGTGTATTCTCATGAGAACCCGCTGTGTATTCTCATGAGAACCCGCTGTGTATTCTCATTTAGAACACGCTGTGTATTCTCATGAGAACACGCTGTGTATTCTCATGAGAACCCGCTGTGTATTCTCATGAGAACCCGCTGTATATTCTCATGAGAACCCGCTGTGTATTCTCATGAGAACCCGCTGTGTATTCTCATTTAGAACACGCTGTGTATTCTCATGAGAACACGCTGTGTATTCTCATGAGAACACGCTGTGTATTCTCATGAGAATACACGCTGTGTATTCTCATGAGAACCCGCTGTGTATTCTCATGAGAACCCGCTGTGTATTCTCATGAGAACCCGCTGTGTATTCTCATGAGAACCCGCTGTGTATTCTCATGAGAACCCGCTGTGTATTCTCATGAGAACCCGCTGTGTATTCTCATGAGAACCCGCTGTGTATTCTCATGAGAACCCGCTGTGTATTCTCATGAGAACCCGCTGTGTATTCTCATGAGAACCCGCTGTGTATTCTCATTTAGAACACGCTGTGTATTCTCATGAGAACACGCTGTGTATTCTCATGAGAACCCGCTGTGTATTCTCATGAGAACCCGCTGTGTATTCTCATGAGAACCCGCTGTGTATTCTCATTTAGAACACGCTGTGTATTCTCATGAGAACACGCTGTGTATTCTCATGAGAACACGCTGTGTATTCTCATGAGAACACGCTTTGTATTCTCATGAGAACACGCTGTGTATTCTCATGAGAACCCGCTGTGTATTCTCATGAGAACACGCTGTGTATTCTCATGAGAATACCCGCTGTGTATTCTCATGAGAACACGCTGTGTATTCTCATGAGAACCCGCTGTGTATTCTCATGAGAATACCCGCTGTGTATTCTCATGAGAACACGCTGTGTATTCTCATGAGAATACACGCTGTGTATTCTCATGAGAACACGCTGTGTATTCTCATGAGAACCCGCTGTGTATTCTCATGAGAACACGCTGTGTATTCTCATGAGAATACCCGCTGTGTATTCTCATGAGAATACCCGCTGTGTATTCTCATGAGAATACCCGCTGTGTATTCTCATGAGAACACACGCTGTGTATTCTCATGAGAATACACGCTGTGTATTCTCATGAGAACCCGCTGTGTATTCTCATGAGAACACGCTGTGTATTCTCATGAGAACACGCTGTGTATTCTCATGAGAACACGCTGTGTATTCTCATGAGATTGTTTTCTCCGATACCAAAGTACTCTGCACACCTCCCGGTTATTACCAAAGATGTGCCCATGAAGCCATCCAGATATACAATAGTTTATTTTAATAGCTTAGTTTAATAGTTAAGTTTAATAGTTTACTTCAATAGTATAGTTCAATAGTTTAGTTTAATAGTTTAGTTTAATAGTTTAGTTTAATGTTTAGTTTAATAGTTTAGTTTAACAGTTTAGTTTAATAGTTTAGTCTAATAAATTAGTTTAATAGTTTAGTTTAATAGTTTAGTTTAATGTTTAGTTTAATGTTTAGTTTAATAGTTTAGTTTAACAGTTTAGTTTAATAGTTTAGTCTAATAAATTAGTTTAATAGTTTAGTTTAATAGTTTACTTTAATAGTATAGTTCAATAGTTTAGTTTAATAGTTTAGTTTAATGTTTAGTTTAATAGTTTAGTTTAATAGTTTAGTTTAACAGTTTAGTTTAATAGTTTAGTCTAATAAATTAGTTTAATAGTTTAGTTTAATAGTTTAGTTTAATAGCTTAGTTTAATAGCTTAGTTTAAAAGTTTAGTATAATAGCTTAGTTTAATAGTTTAGTTTAATAGCTTAGTTTAATAGTTCAGTTTAATAGCTTAGTTTAATAGTTTACTTTATTAGTTTAGTTTAATAGTTTAGTTTAACAGTTTAGTTTAACGGTTTAGTTTAATAGTTTAGTTTAATAGCTTAGTTTAATAGTTGACTTTAATAGTTTAATTTAATAGTTTAGTTTAACAGTTTAGTTTAATGGTTTAGCTTAATAGTTTAGTTTAATAGTTTAGTTTAATAGTTTAGTTTAATAGCTTAGTTTAATAGTTTAGTTTAATAGTTTAGTTTAATAGTGCAGTGAACCACCGCTTCCCCCGAACCCTCAACATAACTAAAGACGGATTAACTTAGCCCCGCACGCCATCGTCGTCCATCGCCCCCTGCTTGGCTCCCCCCCCCCCCCCCTTGACCTGTATATAAGCTCGAGGGTCTCAGAGCTCCCCACTTGATGCAGCTATCTTGCTGTGAATGTTCCACTTGAATACGGAACCTTGTGTTGCCTCCGAAACGTCGTGATTTAATTTAGTTTTCTTTTATTTTAAATTTGATTTTACCTACGTGACTTTACCGAAAAAAACAAAGAGCATGAATCCTTGCAGTCACGAAGATGTCCAACCACCAAATATAAACACTTTTCAAGGAATCAAGTTCCTGCATTACCTGGTACACCTGAATTCGTGGGTACGATCCCAAATCCTGACGATTGATGGCTCTGTGTATGTTTGGGGTTCGCATGTTCTCTCCTCGTTGTCACGTGGAGTTTTATCCGGGTATATTGGTTTTGCCCTCCACATTTGGAAACATGCGTTTATATTATTTTGCTGCTACTAGAAATCCCCACATGTGATTATAGAAGCCACTTCGATGAGCAATCGAAGTGGCCTATGAAAAAAGCTCATCGCTCAAGGTGGCTTTACCTGGTGAACTGAGATATATATTTTTTTTATCTCTGCTGCTGCGCTATGAGGAGACATTGACCAGTGTCATCCCTTGTCATCACCTCTCAAACTCATCCATAACCTCTCATCATTACTCCTCATCTCTCAACCCCGCCTATAAAACTCACCTTTCAGCCTCATCCATGACCAGTATCCTCACCCTTCACTGGGATCGGTAATCCCAGTGAAGGGTGAAGATGACTACTATAATGAGCCAAGAATGTCTGTGTCCTGCGTGTGACGTCACTCCGCAAGCCACACCCCCCCCCCCCCCCCCCCCGCTTTAAGTTTTACGTTTCTTTATTGATAGTTAATCTAACAAAGTGGATTTGGTGTCTTCATTCATTTCTTCAGCACTTGGTCAAATAGACATTTCTCGGTCATTTTCCAGATATTGTATCGATTTCCAATTAATTTCAACCCCAGCGACCGAAAGCAAAAGAGAATAAAGTATCAGAGCAGTGAATTTGAACATATTTAAGGTCAGTTATATACAGTGCTTCAGTGACATGAAGTGAGGTGTTTTATGACATAGTTTCGTGCAAGAACCACTGTCATTAATACAGTGCTACAGTGAACTGCAGTGAAGTGTTTTAACACATTCCTGCGGAGGGAGCTGGTAGGAACGTTGGGTTGCTCGGTCAATGGCCAGGGTCAACGGCGGCACGTGGTGTATTCCGCAAATATGCCCGACTGTGAGGGCGGGCACAAGCCGGCGTGAGTAGGTTAAACGTTGAGTTTTATAAGGGCACCACGGGGTGACCAGCCCCTCCCCACCCAGCCCCACCCCTCCCACCCCCCACCCAGCCTCACCCTCCCCCACCCCACCCTCCCCACCCAGCCCCTCCCCACCCAGCCCCTCCCCACCCTCCCCTCTCCACCCAGCCCCCCACCCTCCCCTCTCCACTCAGCCCCACCCCTCCCATTTTTGGATGCACGACGGACGGACGGACACAATAATCCCCTGTGGGCTGGTGTAACCAGGAGGTTCCTACCAGTATGACCTCGTTTTGTGGCAGATCCACTGTCATTAATGCAGTGCTACAGTGAAATGGAGTGAAGTCTTTGATGACATACTTTAGTGCAAGATTCACTGCCATTACATTTAGACAAGATACAATTATACTCTGTTCTAGATTTGAAGCTTTCGTGACTGCAAGGATCCATACTCTTTGGTTCTATTCGGTAAAGTCAAGTAGGTAAAAAATAAAACAACAAAAATCACGACGTTTCGGCCATAACACAAGTGGCCTTCTTCAGGTGAAGGGACCAGACTGTCCAGAGGACAGCGTAGGAGTGAAGACAGCCAAGCCCAGGTCGTGTCCTTTAATGTGTGGGGCAGGAAACAAAAAACGCCTTGACAAAGGAATTAGCATAAAATGATGTAGCATGAAATGATGTACTGGACAGGCACGGTGGGGGGGGGGAGTTTACATAATGTTGGTGTGAAGGGAAATAAGCTGCTGTGAAAGTTTGGGATACCACTACTCGAATAAATATACTGCACACTTGAAAAATATTTTAATGTTTCGTATGATTTAGAACATCTTTCCAATGATTGCTTAATTTGAAACCATCCTCTCGGTTGAAATTGTGTCTGTGTTTGTAAATCTGAATTGCCTCGTGGACAAATCTCTGATAAAAACCCGTGGGTTTGCAGAGAACCTTGGTATCGGAGAAAACTATATCGTGATCACCCACAGCGTTGTAACAGTGATCAGCTACGGCAGAAGAATTCGTTCTGCCGTGTTTCAAATCTGATTTGTGTTCGCGAATTCGGTCAGAGACATGTCCTTTCGCCTCCCCGATATAGCAATCACCATAGGTGCAACTCAATTTGTATACTCCGGGGTACTGTAAGTCAGGAATGACATCCTTCACGGATGGGATCAGGTCACGGATTTTGTGTACTGTATTGAACCGGACCAGGATCTTGTGTTTGTTTAGAATTTTGGAGATCTTTTTAGTAACGCCTGCTATATATGGTAGTGTGATGGTTTTGATCGGAGTATCAAGTGGTTGTTTCTGTATGGAGGAAGAAAGAGCTTGGCGGATGGTACGGTCAGAGTATCCGTTCCTCTTGAGGGCCAGATGTACATGTTTTAATTCACTGGTCAGGTGGTGTTGGTCCGAAATGCAATAAGCCCTGTGGTATAACGTTTTGATGAGAGAATTATTTTGAGTCGGGTGGTGGTGGGAATCAGGTTTCAAGTAAGAATCTGTGTGGGTGGTTTCCTGTAGACAGAATGTCCCAATGAGCCATCAGGTCTCCTCTCAAACAGAACATCCAAGAATGGCAGCTTGCCATCTTTCTCCACTTCCATGGTGAATTTGATGGCGGGGTGTCTGGAATTGATGTAGTCTAGGGAAAGGTTTAAAGCTGGGAGGCCATGTGGCCAAATGACAAAAGTGTTGTCTACATATCTCTTCCACAGGGAAGGTCTGAGCGTGGAAGTCTGGATAGCGTCTGATTCAAATTTCTCCATGAAAACATTGGCTATCACTGGTGACAAGGGGGAGCCCATGGGGGTACCCTAATTTTGTTTGTAGAAGGTGCCATTCCAAGTAAAGTAGGTATTGGTGAGGCAGTGCCTAACCAGCGCAGGTGTATCGGGGTCTAGTCCATGTTGGACCAAATTTTAAATTATTTCAATGGTATCAGGTACTGGGACCTTGGTAAACAATGTTTTCATGGAGAAATTTGAATCAGACGCTATCCAGACTCAGACCTTCCTGTGGAAGAGATATGTAGATGACACTTTCGTCATTTGGCCACATGGCCTCCCAGCTTTGAACCTTTTCCTAGACCACATCAATTCCAGACACCCCGCCATCAAATTCACCATGGAAGTGGAGAAAGATGGCAAGCTGCCATTCTTGGATGTTCTGTTTGAGAGGAGACCTGATGGCTCATTGGGACATTCTGTCTACAGGACACCCACCCACAGATTCCTACTTGAAACCTGATTCCCACCACCACCCGACTAAAAATAATTCTCTCATCAAAACGTTATACCACAGTGCTCATTGCATTTCGGACCAACACCACCTGACCAGTGAATTAAAACATGTACATCTGGCCCTCAAGAGGAACGGATACTCTGACCGTACCATCCGCCAAGCTGTTTCTTCCTCCATACAGAAACAACCACTTGATACTCGGATCAAAACCATCACACTACCATATATAGCAGGCATTACTAAAAAGATCTCCAAAATTCTAAACAAACACAAGATCCTGGTCCAGTTCAATACAGTACACAAAATCCGTGACCTGATCCCATCCGTGAAGGATGTCATTCCTGACTTACAGTACCCCAGAGTATACAAATTGAGCTGCACCTATGGTGATTGCTATATCGGGGAGACGAAAGGACATGTCTCTGACCGAATTCGCAAACACAAATCAGATTTGAAACACGGCAGAACGAATTCTTCTGCCGTAGCTGATCACTGTTACAACGCTGTGGGTGATCACACTATAATTTTCTCCGATACCAAGGTTCTCTGCAAACCCACGGGTTTTTATCAGAGATTTGTCCACGAGTCAATTCAGATTTACAAACACAGACACAATTTCAGCTGAGAGGATGGTTTCAAATTAAG
This sequence comes from Petromyzon marinus, assembly GCF_048934315.1. Classification (NCBI taxonomy): domain Eukaryota; kingdom Metazoa; phylum Chordata; class Hyperoartia; order Petromyzontiformes; family Petromyzontidae; genus Petromyzon; species Petromyzon marinus. Next base: position 21,746,289 of record NC_133688.1, on the reverse strand, counting down.
CAATCATTGGAAAGATGTTCTAAATCATACCAAACATTAAACTATTTTTCAATTACTCTTTGGTTCTATTGGGTAAAGTCACGTAGGTGCAGTATATTTATTTGAGTAGTGGTATCCCAAACTTTCACAGCAGCTTATTTGCCTTCACACCAACATTATGTAAACTCCCCCGCCCCCCACCGTGCCTGTCCAGTACATCATTGTTATGCTAATTCCTTTGTCAAGGCGTTTTTTGTTTCCTCCCCCACACATTAAAGGACACGACCTGGGCTTGGCTGTCTTCACTCCAACGCTGTCCTCTGGACAGTCCGGTCCCTTCATCTGATGAAGGCCACTTGTGTTGTGGCCGAAACGTCGTGATTTTTGTTTTCTTTTTTGCCTACGTGACTTTACTGAATAGAACCGATTATACTCTGCTAATTTTTTTCGTAAATATTACAGCTTCCGTCCTAGGACGGGCAAAGAAGATAGTTATATATATTAAATGAGTTATATATAACTAGCTTTTTGCCCGGGACGGGTGTATATTGCAGTAAATCTGAAATATTCAATAAAAAATTGTCCAGCTCATGATTATTTATGAGGGGGGTTGCCCCTTGTGGAGTGACGTCACCCCCTCATGATTATTGTGGAGGGGTGCGGCAGCATGTGGAGTGACGTCACCCACTAATGATTATTCATGAGGGGAGGGGGTGCGGCATGTGGAGTGCACGACCTTCGTGTGCGTGTGTGAATTTCCATGCGCGCATGAATATTAATGAGGAGGGGGGCCTCTTTTGCAGTGACGTCATGACGGGATGTAGCACTTTTGCTGCTTCGATTAATTTTTTACCGTCACTTTCTGTAAAGAAACGTCATATTTGAAGCGACTTTGCGTAATAAATTATTTAATTCAGCTCGCCCTTCCTCTGCGTTAGTGTAGAAATCCACCCACTCGTGAATATTAATGTGCGGGGATGGGCCTCATGTAAAGGTGAAATAATTTTAGTGGGTGATCTAAATTGGAATTGGCTAAACCCGCCGGCCGTGGCCACAAATTTTCCAGATGAATTTAACTTGTTTCAATTAATAAATGTCCCCACAAGACCCAACCTAAAAAATCCAGGACAGTCAACTCTGCTTGACGTCCTATTGACAAATGCCCCTCACAATTTCGCACTGACTGGTGTTCTGGGTAATAACCTTAGTGATCACTCCTTCATTTTTGGTGTGAGATCATCAGCCAGACCCAAAGCCCCCCCTAAAATTGTTGAGAAGCACTCTTTGAGGCACTTCAGCACTCAGGCATTTACAAATGATGTGCTTCACTCGGATATTGATAAGGTCTGTGATATCCCCAACCTGACTACGGCTTGGGAGACTTTCAGGTACACGTTTCTCCAAATTCTTGACAAACATGCTCCATTGGTTAGATTTAAAACTAAAGGCAACCGCCCACCATGGTATGATCCTTTGATTACAAAGCTCATGAAAACTAGGGACAAGGCTTGGGCATGTGCTCAGAAAAGTTATTTGGTAAATGACTGGCTAGAATACAGGATTTTAAGGAATAGATGCGTTAAAAAAATACGGCATGCAAAAAATGCCTATTTTTCCTCCACTCTCCTGGAATCACATGGAAATGCCAGGATTTTTTGGAAAACAATCAAATCTATTGAAAAGGCATCCAAAACAGAAAAACTGCCCGTTGAGCTTCACCGAAATGGGGAATATTTTTCAGATCCCAAAAAAATAGTTGACAATTTTAACCTTCATTTTTCTGAAGCTGGTAATCTTTTTGATAATGTATTGGGAGTCACCCCTGCTCCTGCAAATTCCTACACCCCTGTCCAAACATTAAACGAATTTAGTTTCCAACCAAATCCACGAAAGTAATGTTCTGAAACAACTGTCCTACCTCAAAGGGTCCTCCTCTACCGGAGCAGAGAGTTTTCCCGTCTTTGCTCTACTAACTGTTGGTCACCTAATATACAAACCTATAGCCCAAATTTTCAACCGGTCCATCAAAGAAGCATCAGTTCCTCTAGAATGGAAACATTCCTATGTCCGTCCACTTCACAAAGGGGGCCCTAAAGATGATCCCAATAACTACCGACCTATCTCAATTTTGTCCCCATTGATGAAAATTTGTGAAAAATTATTGAACTACCAAATTAGCAGTTTTCTGTCCACCAACAATCTACTACATCTAAAACAATCTGGGTTCCGGAAAAAATACAGCACCACATCTGCTGCATTAGACTCTTTGAATCAAATTTACAATAGCCTTGATAATAAGCAGTACTGTGCCTGTCTTTTTCTTGACCTGTCCAAAGCGTTTGATACAGTTGACCACAACACCCTGCTTAGTAAACTAAGTTGCCTCGGTTTTTCCGAGAACACAGTACAATGGTTAAAAAATTACCTCTTTTCTCGCACCCAAACTGTATTCACAGATGGTTGGAGGTCAAACAGTGTTAAGATAACAAAAGGGGTTCCACAGGGTTCCATCCTCGGCCCCCTCTTGTTCTCTCTTTATGTCAATGACTTGGGCACTGAACTGGATCATTCCAGGGTAAATCTTTTTGCAGATGACACTATACTGATTACTGCTGGCCGCTCTCCGGATGACGTGATTGCTAAGCTCCAGGGTGATTTCAACAAACTACAACATCAGCTAGTTTCTCTTAAACTAGTCCTGAATACCTCCAAAACCAAGGTGCTATGCTTCTCTCCGGGACTAAAGCAGGAAGTTATTTTTCCCCAATTACATTCCTTGAATAATTATCAAATAGAGCAAGTCAAGATCTATAAGTATCTTGGGGTCATCCTGGATTCAAAACTTAGTTTTAAAGATCACATTGATTATATTGGTAAAAAGACAAAAATAAAAATTGGTTTTCTGTATCGACACAAGCACTGCTTCCCCCCAATGTTCCGTTTGGAATTGATAAAAGCTACCATACTGCCTCTACTTGACTACTGTGACATCGTGTATAAATCAGCCCCAAGTGCTGTACTGAAGAAGCTTGATTCCATCTATCACTCGGCCTTAAGATTTGCATTGAACTGCCCATATAGGACTCACCAATGTGATCTCTACATTGGGTCAAACTTAACATCTCTTAATGTTCGACGGCTTGTGCACCAGATCTTATTTATCCACGATGTACTTTTAAAAAATTCCGCAGACTACCTACTGGATCTCCTCTCTGTTCCAAAGAACAAATTTGACCTCAGGTCTTCGCTCATTTACCAGCTTCACATTCCCTATTGCCGTACAAAAACTGGAGGAAGGGCCTTTGCTATTGATGCCCCCAGGGTCTGGAATGCTATTGCCAATAAATTGCAACTTGAATCACTATGAGATCTTCACTCAAAACTGCTCTAGAGGAGTTGTACAACCCTAGCTGCCACTGCTATTCAGTGGCCTAAAATATCGCTCTAGATTTTGGTGTTATAATTTATTTATGTAGTTTATTGTAAAAAATTCGGTCACAGTCCCTATGATTACTGTTACATTGGATTTATGGCTTTTATTTTGGTGATTTCGAAAAGTTTTTTTTGTTTTGGCCATGTTTTTGTTTATTGTAGTACGGAGTTAGACTGATGGCCTTAATCTTAGTTGTCTTGTGGTTGTTGTTGTTATTTGACTCCCATGCCACTGGGATTTTTGCACACAGCGTTGGTGTACGGTGCTATTTCAGGAATATTTTGATATTTTTTTCCTGTATTTTCTGTTTGCACAGTCACAAAATCACTTTAAGATGTTTTCTTGTTCATGTTTTTTGTTTGTTGCGGTTGCACCCGATTCAAGAGCCGAATGGCTCACAGGGCTATACCAAATAAATGAACTATGAACTATGTGGAGTGACGTCACGTGTGGGGGTGGGCCTCGCGTTGAGTGACGTCATGCGCGGGACGGACAGACATTTCTAGGTGATTATAGGAGGTAATCGGCGTGGGACCGCCGTGGCGACTGAAGCTGAGACTCGGCAGGGGGCACTATGGGGCCACGGTACCAACCGCAGCAAGCCGAGGATGGAGAGGCGGTGGCGCAGTGGGTAGCGGGCGCGCTGCGCTCCGAACTCGACGACCCGAGTTCAATACACGCTAACGACCAATAATAGCTGTAAATATTTTAACCGGTCCTAGGGCTCCCCTATGCGGACTCAGACCTTACATGAGTACATGGTGCGGTGTGTAAACATCGGAACTGGAGAGACAAAGGCTGTCGGGTGTGGTGTTGGCTTTCGCATCGTGTTCCGTGCCGGCCTTCATAGGTGCTCGCTAACAGCACTTCCTCAATAGTCTGCTTCAAGCTATACGGGGGTTATTCGCCTTTGTGTGTTTGCAAATTGTATGCTTTCTCACCCCGGGCTGTCAGCCCCTCTATGACCTCCCATCGCCCCCCACAAGCCCTAAGCTCAGAGATCAGAGGCCGATCACTTTCTCGGCTTTGTGTGGCTGACGAGACGGCACAAAACAGCGCCAGTGACAAAGGTCGCCCGTGTAGCCTTAACAGACGTTTGGGGCAAGTGCCGTTAGCGAGCGCCTATGAAGGCCGGTACGGCACACAAGGGGATGGGTGGACAGCACCACGCTCGGCCACCTTTGTCTACCATGTAGCGAGGTTTACACGCACCGCATCAGGTACTCATTTGAGGCGGAGTCGACCTAGAAGAGTCCAAGGAAGAGGTTCAAATAATCGTCTGTGGTGTTGACCGTGAATGGAACTCGGTTCGTGGTGCATCGCGCTAACCGCTACACTACCGCTCCCTCCACACCGACACACACGCACACCGGCACAAGCTAAAACTCCCACTCCCAGGTGAGGCGCGAAGTTAAACAAACTCGGGGCTCGGAGTCATGGGGTCACGCGCCAGGGGAGTGGGGGGCGCGGGGTGGGGGGGTTAATGACTGCAGCTGCGCGACTCCTTAATTAGCGGAGCGAGTCACGTGATACGCCCCACCATCTCACGGCCTCAGGCGCGAGTGATGGTGTTGATGGTGTGACGATGTGATGGTTGTGATGGTGTTGATGGTGTGACGATGTGATGGTGCAAGCCACGTGCTGCTTCTCGCATCTTCGCCCCGTGCTGGGTTCAGCTCCAATCAGAGCTCAATTAACTCGGGTCGCCATCGTAGCTGTCAATCACAGCCAGTCGCCATGGCAACGGCCACGCTCCACTTCGTGAGATCGGAAAGTTGCGCTCCCTCTCCCAGCCCGAGAGTTTCACTCTCGCAGGCCCAGGGCGTCACTCTCCCTAGTGTGGTGTTCATGTGGTTGGTGTTGCCGATGTGTTCGTGTCGTTGCTTGTAGTGGTGTGCGCACGCGTGCTGTATGGTAGTGTGTTAACGCGGAGTGTTGCGTATTTTAGTGTTGTATTGCTGTTCGCGGATGTGTAAGTGTTGCTATGGTGTTAAGTGTGTATTACTATGGCGGCGTGTTAGTGAGGTATTGCCGCATGTTCTGCAGTTAAATTATCTCAGTGTCTCGCGTTGCCCCCGGCGCTGATTGACAGGTGAGCCCGCCCCCCTCCACCCTCACCTGGAGCCTCATTAACTGAGCCCCGTGTTTAATCACAACCGCGTGTGCGCCGGTTCACCTAGCGCAGCTGTGGGGTCCATGGAAATTCTCACCCTCAGCACCAAGAACCCTCACTACATGGGACCTCACCACCGATAACTCTCCCCCCCACCTGGAACCCTCACCTCCTCATGCCACCCTCACAACTCAGCACTCATCACCAAGAGTCCCTCACCACCCAGACACTCTCACTACACCTCACAATTCGTCATATTTAATGTTATGTCACCGTCAACACGTCAATCTCAAGCGCGTGACCACTCAGAAACCCTCACCACCCACAGACCCATCACAGGACCCTCGGCCTCCACAGTGGAGATTCGAACCGGCATCTCGGCGAGGGCGGGGACAGGATAGGGGTCTCTGGCGCTCTGACTCCACTCAGCCCGGGTGGGACGAGGGGGGAGGAGGGGGCACCCGCTCCCCCGCCCCCTGGACCCCCTCCCCCGCCGCCACGCGTCGCTGCGCTGTAGCAATAAGCGCAGCGGGGAGCGAGATCGCGGCTCCGCTCGCCGCGCGTTTATTGTGAGAGACGCGGCGCGGGGAGCTGCGTCTCGCTCCACGTAGAGCCGAGTGGCTCCAGCTGACCCAGCCCACGTGACCCACACACACACACCAGGTGAACACCCCTGAATCAGTCCACGTGACCCACACACACACCAGGTGAACACACCTGAACCAGTCCAAGTGGCCCACACACACCAGGTGAACACATCTGAATCAACCCACATGACACATTGAGCCGGACGCAGGGTTCACATGCTCGCGGTATTTATATCTCGAGTCCACATTTAGAGCAATTAGCGCCGCTAATTAACCTTGGGTGACGTCACGTCAAGGCTGGGGGGGGATACGGGAAATCCGAGTAAAAATAGAAATGGTGCCCACTCCGGGACCTCCACGCTGAGCACGCACGCACACACTCATACACACACACGAGCTCCCTCCTGCATTGTGTGGTGTACACGTGTGTATGTGTTTGTGCTAGACGTGTACACAGTGTGGGCATACACCCACAACTATACAATTGCAAAGATCTCCCCTATAGCCCGACCATACTGTTTAGGGCAAGTGCTATTAACAAGGACCTATGAAGACTGGCACGGCGCACGAGGGGGTGGTATGATCAACACCACCCCTGGCCGCATTTATTTCCTCAGTGCTGATGTCTATGCCCTGCACTGGATACTCATTTAAGTCTACTTAGGAGAGGCCCGGTTCAGATATCCACCACTGACGTTGGCCATGCGCAGCGATCAAATACAAATCGCTGAATTCGTAGCGTGGTGCGCTAGACGCTGCACCGCCGCTCCTCACACATGCGCAGGGTGAGTATGGTGGAGCCACGGCCCCATGTGGAGGCACGGGGCTCATGCGCTCACCAGGTGAGCGAACGTCTCCCCGCACCGCATTCCGCCCTGATTAATCCAAACACGGCTCCGTCTCCGCATGGCACGTGCCGAGCGCCACGCGCGGTGACGGCAAGATTCCGTTCCGAGCCGTCACCACACACGGCACTCCGGTTACACGGCCCAGGGGGCAGACACACACGCACGCACACGTGCACACACTCATACACACGCACACACACTAGTAGAGTCCTGGCAAATACAATCTTGGCACACGGGCAGTGGGGGGCACACCTGGAGCAAGTCCATAGGAAAAATTAGTTTGTGGGGTCCCTGGCCCTGCCATGGGAGCCCAGGCTATAGGGGGCCCCGACGTAAGAGGTCTTGCCATGTAGATTCAGGCTGGAGGGCCCCTGCCCTCCCCCGTTCCACTCCGTAGTAGGCATGAGGGGCCCCTCCCCACGTGGCTCAGCCCAGCAACTCCTTGGTTTTTGCGACGATAAGCCGATCCACCTCGTCGCTCGTCTCGTCCGCCATCTGCTGAATCTGGGGGTGGTGGGGATCAAATGGGGCATGAGGTTAGGGCTAGGGCTGGATGCCATAAAATCCACAAACCCAATGTGACAATTGTGATAATGACAGCGAAGACAATGATGGTGGTTATGACAGTGAAGGTGGTGGCGATGATGGTGGTAGTGAAGATGGTAGCGATGTTGAGGTTGAGGACAATGCTAGTGATAATGGTGATGAGTGGTGGTCCAGTGGTTAGCGCACTGTGCTATGAACCTAACAACCTGAGTTTGAATCCCGCTTACGGCCAATAACAGGGACGGTTATTTGAACCAGTCCTGGGCCTCCACAAGGTCGATTCAGTCTCAAAGGAGTACTTGATGCAATGTTTAAACATTGCCACTTGGGAGACAAAGGCGGCTGGGTATGGTTCTGGCCACCTACTATAAGTCGTGCCAGCCTTCATAGGGGCTCACAAACAGCACTTGCCCGAACAACCTGTGTCGGCTATACAGGGGACCTTTGCCTTTTTGGTGATGACAATAATGGTGATTATGATGCTAGTCGTGATGGTGATGACAACGATGATGTCGCTGAACCAAGGCACTTACCCATGTTGGGCCACACCTGCAGCGAGCCAATCGATGCCATTGTCCCCTTCTCCACCCACTGCCCCTTCCACTGCCTCTGCCCTTTCCCCGGCGCTGCCCACGGCGCGAGGCCCGGGGTCCGTGCGAGGCGGGGGCAGCATGTGCGTGCGTTCAAAACCCAAACAGGGCGCCCCGCCCCCCGTTCCCTCTCACACCCCCGCTCACTCGCTCGCCCGAGAGGCCCAAAACGCCGCTATTGTTTTTCAAACTTAAACATTTCCTTCCTCGGGTTTACAATTACGGGCAGAGCGGCCGTCGCTCCGTGGCACGGGGGTGGGGGCGGGCGGGGGGGGCAGCCAAGGCAGATGGTTTACAGACCCGGAGAGGGAGAACTGTTTCACACGCACGCTGGGGCTGGAGGCATGAGGGGGTACGGGGGGACGAAGGGGGTCGGAGGGGGCGCAAAGGGACGCGCGGGGAACAGAGGCATGGGAGGGCATGTGTAGGGCCACGGGTGGTACATTGGGGATGCATGGGGAGATGTTGGCACATTGGGAGAGATGGAACTAGGGGCACACGGAGAGTACGAAATTTCCTATCTAGGCCCGATTTTTAGATAATGAAAAATATGAAATTTCGGAAATTCAAGATCTAGACAGGAAATTGCAGACGATCCGAAAAGACATTTGTCTGGGTTGAGCCAAAAATAAGATGTACCGGAAGTGACGTCACTCACGTGGTGTCACATCCGCACTTTTTCCGCTAAAAGTGGCGTCACAGGTGACATCACTTGTGTTGGCACGAAGACGTGTGAAACTACAACACAATGCAATCATTTTAAATGTTCCCCCAAACATCCTAAAATCCACTGCATGAAACTCCCTAGAGCCCACCAGCCCCACCAGCCCCACCGGCCCCACCGGCCCCACCGACCCCACCTGCTTCTCGACGAGCCGGATGACGTCGTCGGAGACAGAATCACGTGATCGACGCGCGCGAGTCACCGCCGCGTTCCGCACGGACCGCAGTGCATCCTTGCAGCGCGTGCCCAGCTGCTTGGCCACACGCCCCAGGTTCTCACGATGCTCGCGCGTCACCCTGGGAGGCACAGGAGGCCGCAGGTTACCGGGGAGCACCGCTCGTGCACTTGCTCCACACGATCGCCACGGACACAGAATAGCCCTGATGCATTCACACCCCCTGTACAGCCTCTAACAGGCTGTTGGGGCAAATGCCGTTACCGAGCAACTTTTAAAGGCTGGCAAGGCACATGAGGGGGTGGCTGGTCAGCACCACCCCCAGCCACCTGTCTCCCCAATGCTGAAGTTTAAACACCGCACCAGATACTTATTTAAGATGAAAGCCAAGGACCAGTTCAGATATTGTCCACCAATGTTGGCCGCGAGCGTGAATCAGACTAGCCAAGTTCATAGCGGAGTGCACTAACCACTTTGCATACTCACACACTCAGTCCAACACACCAACAGCCTAACACACACTCACTTACCCCTAAAACACACACCCCCCAACACACGCTCACCCCCCAAAACACAGACACTCACCCCTTAACTCACTCAACCACCCATTCACTCACTCATTCAACCCATCCCAGCATGGACACTCACTTGGGCACTGGCACACGGATAATGTCTCCATCCACTTCCGGGTTAAGGTTCATGCCACTTGTGCGAATCGCCTGCACAGCGGCTTCCGTTGCCTGCAACATCGGGGCAGCAACACACGGGCAGCAGCACAGGGGCAGCACAGGATCCTCAGTTGGGTGAAGATCAAAGTGCGATCACAACACTGCTCTGGCTTTCACTCACAAGGTTGGGTACCTCTCCATTCATCCCCTTGCTCCCCTTAACCCATGACTCCCCTAAATTGCTTTGGGAGTCACTGACTCCCACTGCCCGCCCCCCCGGCCCGCCACCCACCAGCCACTACATCCATCATCGGCACACGGCCCCCACGACTCCAAGGCTAACTCCAACAAACACGCGCGAGCACAGTCACGCGACACGCATACACAGCCCCAACACAAATACACACCCGCTCGCACGCTTACACACCCGCTCGCACACTTACACCATTACTCACAACACAAACACACGCGCACACTTGTGCGCTCACTAGACACGCACGCACATTCGCATGATTACTCATAACACACACAAGGACACACACTCGAATACGTGTACTCGCGCACAAACATGAACGCGCTCACACACAAAGACAAAGATCACCCGTTTACAATCCATATTTGTGTTTGGATTCGGTCCTGGGATCGTAGTTTTATGTGACAATTACTACCATGAATCCTCCACCACCTGACACGACTGTCACGTTCACACAGACAATACTTGTACGTGACCTGTGTATTCATCAAACGCTGACCAATAAGGCTCCTGCTGTGCCCCACAGATGGTGGCTCGAGACGTCTCACGACGGAAGTCAACACCGACGCTCGACACCGTTTCACTAAAACTTCTTCAAGCCGTGCACGAAGACTCTTGAGGCAAGTGCTGTGAGCGAACAGCATCTATTAAGGCCGGCACGGTGCACGAGGTGTTGATGTGGCCAGCAACACACCTGGCCGCATTCGTCTCTCCAGTGATTATGTTTACACATCGCACCATGTGCTCATTGGAGGCTGAGTCGACCTAGGGGAGGCCCATAACCGGTTGAGATATTTGTCAGTGATGTTGGTCGTGAGCGGGAATCAAACTCGGGTCGCCGGGTTGAAGCGCAGTGCGCTAAGCACTGCGCCACCACTCACTGCTATGCATGTATACGCACATGCACGTGCATACGCGCACTTAAACGTGGGAACACACAATCACACTGAAAAATACACATGCACGCACACACACTTGCACACACACGCGCGAGCACACACGTGAGCACACACACGCACCACACACGCACGCACGCTGCGTTACAGCACACAAATTGGTAGAAAATTACCGGGCATCTCAAGAGTGCGGAAGCGTGGTGGGGGTGGGGCAGAGAGGGGGTGAGGAAGGGGTTCACGGAGAGTGCCCCCTCCCCAAGGGGATACCTGCTCACCGTGTCTAGACACAGCCCCCCCCCCCCGCAGCCCACGTCGCAGCAATGGGGACTTTATACAGGACTGGCACGTGGCAGTGAGTGACGATGCCTCACTCACACAGACCGTGAGTGATGATGATGCAAGTGTACACATCCCATGCGCACACCCCAAGTACACATCCAATTTATACACACACACATTTACACACCACACAAGTGAATGCAACACACGTGTAAACACCTCCCAAGCTACACACCTCCCAGGTACACACACCACACACAGGGTCAGATCACACACCCCACACACAGGGTCAGATCACACACCCCACTAACCCTGTCACACACCATTGGCAAAAACAAACGCCACATGTATACAATTACACTCCCCATGTACACACCACATATGTAAACATCACAGTTATGCACATGTAAACACACACACAAACGCACCCCGAGTACACGCACACCCGAGTACACGCATACCCCACGAGTACATACACTTCATGTACACACCTGTGGACAGGCAGCCATGTTGACCACGAGCAGGCTGGGTGAGCGCACAGTCACATGACCGATTTGCTTGAGCGGAACTCTGCCCTCTGTGGTCACCACGGCAACGTGGTCCAGCGCGCCTGGTGAGGACACAGGATCACTCACGATCTCTCACCACTACACGCAGAGCTTAGTTTCGCACTGAATATTTTCAGGGTGGCTGGTAGACTGGAGTGGGTGGCACGTGACTAGTAGTAGTCACGGTTATAGCGAGGGGAGATATAGTGGATGTGGTGTGCTGGATGCAGAACTATTATCTGGGTCACTGGCCCAGACAGACCCAGCTGCAATTAAGTCCTAACTATCACTCACATATCATCACCACCATCATCGCTCACCATCACCCAAACACACATCATCATACACCATCTCCCATCTCACACCATCACCCATCACCCTCACTCACTACCGTGTGCCATTGCTCACCACACACATACCATCACCCCTCACCACCACCACCACTCACCACGAGCCCCCGGGGCCGCTCACACAAATAAACGCTGCACTCCACACCAGCCCAGGTGCTCCGCGTCAACGCCGCGGCCGCAGCAGCGGCCAGACACTGCCGCCCACCCCCACCCCCATATCCCCCCCCCCATATCCCCCCCCCATACCCCCATTTCAGCCTGTGCTGGGATGGCGACCCTGCTGTGTGGGAACCCTGCTAAGTGGGGACCTTGCTGGGTGGGGACTCTGCTGGGTGGGGACCCTGCTGGGTGGGGACCTTGCTGGGTGGGGACTCTGCTGGGTGGGGACCCTGCTGTGTGGGGACCCTGCTAGGTGGGGACCTTGCTGGGTGGGGACTGTGCTGAGTTGTGGCTGTACTATTTTTGTACACAAACCACGCCACCGCAGGTGAGCATCAGGTGATACGGGGCACGACTACCGTGAGCTTTGCTCACATTCGCATCGCATGCCGAGCAGTGCAACCGCCCTGTGTTAAGGAACGGCCTGCTAATGTGGATGTCACAGAGAAACCTCTAAGTACAGGGCAACAATTCTCTCCTGCCCTGCCAATGACAGCAATGGCACTCAACCTGGTATGTAAACAATAAAAGATGGAATTCAGCCAATTTAAGGCAAACAAATTTCACATGATGGGTTTTTTTGTGCAATCATTGGCGACCGGGCTGAGACCATCAACTCGCAACTGTACTTTACTACCCAGTTTAATCATGACTCAGTTGGTGTGAGTCTCTGGGTCTCTCTGTGATTCTGCAGACCCCTATGTAAATATACGGATCACTGTGCAAGTCTATGGGTCTCTGTGAGAGTATGCATCAATTGCATCAACAAACTGGCAGCTGAAACCCGGATTCGAACCGAGGCCTCAGCGGTGGTGGCCTGGGCACTGACGATTGCACCTCGTGTGCGCACGCCATCCCCATGTGTACACACAACCCAACCGGGATCTCGCATGCCAACACCACCGGCCCCTGCTGCGAATCGATTGTGGCTGTGTCTGGAACACGGCAGCGCCTTCAGTCGCGATGAGAGCTTGGCGCTACAAGAACGATGATGGCGCCAATACCAAAAGTAAAAATGATTAATTCTGATAATCATCGTGTACGCGAGCAGGTACGCATGCTCCCACCAGCGAAAGCAAGCGTACGCACGCTCGTCCGGGCGCGAGCTTGCGTACGCGAGCGGGAGGTGGAAGGGTCAGCGCGGGAGAGAGGGAGGGAGAGAGGATCGTTCGAAGCTTGAGTCGGTGGAAATGCCTTGGGCTCAGACGGCAAAACCGAGCTGTGGAGACAAAGCGACGGCCTCCACTACAATTACCGTGTCACACAAGGGGGGCGGGGACTTTTGGTTTCTATAAAGTGGAGTGATGAGGGGGAACGCGCTGCATGCGAGGAGGAGGAGGATGAGGAGTGAGAGCGCCGGGCGGCTGTGTAGCGATCCGTTCGCGTGCCGGGCTGTGATTACCGCCCTTGATTCGGCACACTCACACACACACGCAAGCAAACACTCACACGCACGCACGTACACTCACACACACACGCACGCTCACTCACACACACTTACATGCTTAAACACACTCACACAAAATCGCAAAGACAAAATTCCCCCATATAGCCTTGAGTAGACTTTTGAGGCAAGTGCTGTTAGTGAGCACCGATGAAGGCCGACAGCACGAGGGGGTGGGTGGCAAGCACCATGCCCGACCGCCTTTGTCTACCGAGTGACAATGTTTACACACTGCACCTACTAATTTGAGGCTGAGTCGACCTAGGGGAGGCCCAGGACCGGTTCAAATTATCGTCACTGGTGTTGACTGTGAGCGGGAACCGAACCTGGGTCGTCGGATTCGTAGCACAGCGCATTAACCGCTGCACTGTCGCACATACTCACACACACTCACACATACTCACAAAAACAAATTGGTCATATCAAGATCCCCTGCAGTAGCTGCACACAATGTTGAGGTAACTTTTATTAGCAAGCACCTCTGAAGGCCAGCACGGTGCACCTATGAGGGGGTTGGGTGGCCAGGACCACACCTTTGTCTCCCCAATGATAATGTTTACACACCGCGCCAGGTACTCATTTAAAAACGACTTCAAACTAGGACTGGTTCCAACATCGCTCTCCACCGACGCCAAACTCAGCTCACTGGATTTGTAGCGCAGTGCGA